>NC_044355.1:34238410-34538410 GCF_007364275.1 Archocentrus centrarchus | reverse complement strand
GCTAGTCCATTTACCATATATATATATATGGCCCTCCGGTGAAATGAAAGAACCAGCAGTGGCCCCCAGGTCATTTGAGTTTGAGACCACTGCTCTAGAAGCAGCTGAATAATATTGAGAAACTGCTCCATTCAGCACCCTCTGTGGAAGCTGGAGGGGAAAATGTAAAGTGATGGGTAAGCTGGATCACGTTGTCCTCTTGGATGAAAGTCTTTTTTTTTTTTCCAATTCCCTATTTCTTTTCTCCATTTGGATCATACAGGGATTAGTAGAAATGATGCCACTCAGCTGACTGTGAGCTCACTGGATGAGAGTCAGACAAACTTATCAAGCATGGAACTTCAGCCCGAAGACCAAGATGAGGATCTGGAAATGTCTCTTAGAAGAAGTGGCTTGGTGAAGCTCTATCCAAACATGACTGGACGAATAGAGAGGGCCCAGCATCAGCAGTATGTCTCAACGGCTACCAATTCTGTGCTGAGGAGATACCGCAGATGGTGTCAGCAGTCAAATAGAAGTAATCTCGATAACACCTTTGTCACCCTGAAACAAACCAAGAGCAAGACAAAAAAGATGACCATCAAAACCTTTCCTGAAAAATGGTTCAGCAGCCCCATGCAAAGGCATTTCATGAGGACCAAAACAACACCAGATTGTGACTGGTCTGCAAGACTGGCAAGAATTGATCTTCTGGTAAGGAAAAAAGCTCCATGAAAAAACAGCAGCGTAAGCCTGTCCTCATAATGGACTTCTCTGCTTCCGATGAGCCCTCCAAAGAGATATCACTAAAGAAGACTTTGACTGTGTCTCAGCTGTCACGTCCTAAACGACCCCAGCTGGAAGAACAGGCCTCTGCCAACATGGACAGTCCTTCATGACCTTTTGCTAAAGCCTCCAACAAAAGACCATCTCTTTCTGCATTAGAGAGGCCTGGGATCTCCGTGCTTGCACCAGAATTCATTGCTTCAATGCAGAGACCTTATATCAACCGCTCCCCAGTCAGGCAGAGTCCCTTAAAAGCAAGGGCAGTGGCCAGCCTGGGAAGATCACCTCATTCATTTTCCAGAAGCCCCACTGAATATCCTGCAAGTTCCAGAGAGCCTGTAAGGCTGAGATTACTCACCACCTAACTGTCCTCCATGACCAAGAAGCCTGTGAAGACGCTTGACCCTCAAAACTCCCAGCAGTCCTTCGTGCCACAGCTGCACTCACCTCACTCAGCCACAGCAGCAAGTGGCCATCCCGGCTCCAGCAACACCTCTCCTTCGATTCCTTCCTGCCTCCGGCACCTGTCCCATACTCACCAGAACAAGTTGACGAGGAATTGGTGAAATTTTACCACAAGTTTGTGTGCCAAAACAACTCACCTTTTTTCAGTGGCCCTCATCACCCTCCCTGTCTTCTCTGTCTTAGAAATTCTGAGGCCAGCAGAGGCCACTCCCTGTCCAAAAGCTTTAGGGAAGTATACTGCACATACTGGTGAGATTACTGCCAAGGCAGGTAATCTCACCATCTGAACTGGAGCTTCCTCATGGTGGCGGCCTTTCTTGTAGCTCCATTACATGTAAGTGCAGGAAGTTTCAAAGGTCCAGCAGCCAACAGCACATGATGAAGATGTACTGATGTTCAGATGATTTTTCTGACAGGGTAAGGCTCAATTTAGTCCATGGGTTAGACCACTTTTTGGTCCGTCTCAGGGTGGCAAAACCTAATCATATTTTTTCTTTTCTTTTTCATAATGTCTGTTGATTATATTTTGGTATGATAGCCCTTGCAAAGTGATTCAACACATCGACTGCCCCACCAGAGGAGAGAGGACCCTAGACCACTGCTACTCTCCATTCAAAGAGGGCTACAAAGCAAAGCCTCTTCCGCCTTTTGGGAAGTCTGACCACACCTCTGTACTTCTCATGCCGAAATACAAACAACGGCTCAGGCAGGAACCCCCTGCTGTGAGAGAAGTGACACGGTGGTCTGATCAAACAGAGGCCGCTCTGCAGGGTGCGTTGGATTCAACCGACTGGGACATGTTTCGCAGCAGCGCGGGCGGAGACATCGAGGAGTTTACGGAAACTGTTGTGGGATTTATTGGGAAAGTTGTTGAAGACACTTCACTTAGGAGGACCATCAGGACTTTTCCCAACCAGAAGCCGTGGGTGGATAAATCTGTCCGCGACGCCCTGAGGTCCCGCACCGTTGCCTACAACTCCGGCCTCGCCTCTGGGAACATGGAGGACTACAAGGTTGCATCATACAACGTCCGCAGAGCGGTGAAAGAGGCTAAACATCGCTACGGCCGCAGACTGGAACAGCGACTACAACAGTCTGACCCCAGGGGACTGTGGCAGGGACTACGCACCATCACGGACTACAAAGCACCACACACACACCCGGTGAGTGCCGACGCTTCTCTGGCTGATGAACTCAACATCTTCTTTGCGCGCTTTGAGTCGGGAAGCCGACAGCCCGCTGCGCTCCCGGCCGGAGGGGCGGAGACACTCACTGTGACGGAGCGCGACGTGAGGAGGGCGTTTAGACGTGTAAACACCAGGAAAGCGGCTGGACCAGACGGTATTAGTGGACGTGTCCTTAAGACCTGCGCTGACCAGCTGGCACCTGTGTTTACACTGATATTCAACCTCTCACTGAAACTGTGTGTGATTCCCACCTGCTTTAAAAAGTCCATCATAGTCCCTGTCCCAAAGAAACCACACCCCAGCAGCCCCAATGACTTCAGGCCCATAGCACTCACCTCTGTGGTGATGAAGTGTTTTGAGAGACTCATCAAGACATTCATCACCTCCTCACTGCCCACCACCCTCGACCCACTACAGTTTGCATACCGGCCAGACAGATCCACAGATGACGCCATATCCTTCCTCCTCCACAAGACCCTTTCACACATAGACACTGGTAAGGGGAACTATGTGAGAGTGCTGTTTGTAGATTACAGCTCAGCATTCAACACCATAGTTCCCTCCAGGCTGGTCTCTAAGCTGCTGGACCTGGGCCTGGGCCCATCCCTGTGCAGGTGGGTTCACAGCTTCCTGACCAGCAGACCACAGGTGGTACGAGTGGGTCACCTCACCTCATCCTCCCTCACCCTCAACACTGGATCCCCCCAAGGCTGTGTGCTCAGCCCTCTGCTGTACTCACTGTACACCCATGACTGCGAGGCCACGTCAGAGTCCAACGTCATCATCAAGTTTGCTGACGACACTGCTGTTGTGGGACTAATCTCTCACAATGAAGAGACACCCTACAGGAGAGAGGTCTCCCGCCTGGAGAACTGGTGCCAGGAGAACCACCTCCTGCTCAACGTCAGCAAAACAAAGGAACTGATCGTGGACTTCAGCAGGAAGCAGCAGTGGGACTACCATCCACTTGTCATCAGTGGTGCTGAGGTGGAAAGAGTGGACACTTTCAAATACCTGGGAGTGACCATCTCACAGGACCTGTCCTGGACTCATCACATAAACATCACTGTGAAGAAGGCCAGACAGCGTCTCTACCTCCTCAGGCGGCTGAGAGACTTCAAGCTCCCACTCAAGGTGCTCAGGAACTTTTACACCTGCACCATCGAGAGCATCATGCGTGGGAGCATCACCACCTGGATGGGAAACTGCACCAAGCAGGACTTCATGGCCCTAAAAAGGGTGGTTCGTTCAGCTGAACGGACCATCAGAACCACCCTCCCCAACCTGCAGGACATTTACACCAAGCAGTGCAGGCTGAGGGCCATGAAGATCCTAAAACAGCCCAGCCACCCCGGACACTCTCTCTTCTCCCTGCTCCCATCAGGCCGGCGTTACCGCTGCCTGAGGACTAAGACTGAAAGGTTGAAGAAGAGTTTTTACCCACAAGCCATCCGTCTGCTCAACTCTGAGCCCTAACTGGACCATTATTGCACAATGTAAATATTATAATTTATAAAAGTGTGTATAGTGTATAGTATATAGAGTATAGTGTATAGTGTGAATTACTTTTTTTTATTTTTATTCTTCTTATTTATATGTGTGTGTATATATGGTTGCAGGTACAAAATACATTTCACTGTGCATTGTACTGTGTATAACTGTGCATGTGACAAATAAACACTATCTTAATCTTAATCTTAAGTGGTAGCGTTGTTAGAGTTATCAGCTCATCAAGTTAACAACCCCTTAAGATAAATTCTATTTTTTTTACACTGGTGTATATCTGGTTTAGGCTCATGCTTCAGGCATTTGTCAAAGGTCTATAATATATTGTTTGGTGTCATCTTAAAAGGGACCCTCCTGGCTTTCATTTGAGCCAGGTTTTGGGTCTCTGAACAACATAGAGGTAACTAGAGCACTTTAAACCACAAATAATACAAATTTTCCCACAAATTTTACCTCAGTATTTTCTTTTAGCCCTGTGGCATCTAGGGATATCAAGGACACGAGAGTCATCAACTGCAATACTCACTGGACTCTAAGGATTCAGGAAATGTATAACATACTCATACTGTTTCTTTGTGAGAGGACAAGATCCAGAGTATGATTAAAGTGGTGGGTGGGCTCTTTTACATTTTGAGAGAAGACAATTGAATCTAATAATAGATTAAATGCAGTGTTGAGGCTGTCATTCTCAGCATCTACATGGATGTTAAAATCACCCACTATAATTATTTTATAGTGGCTGAACTGAGCACTAAATCAGATAAAAAGTCTGAGAAATCAGACAAATTCTGAGTAAGGACCAGGTGGACGATAGATAATAAATAAAACAGGTTTTTGTATTTCCCAATTAGGGTGGACAAGACTGAAACTCAGGCTTTCAAAAGAATTAAAACTTTGTCTGAGTAGAGGGGAGTGGTGGCCTAGGGGAGAAGAAGAGGGTTCATCACTGAGAGGACCCTGGTTCAAATCCTCGGGCTGGCATCACTGTGGCTCCCTGAGCAAGCACTTCAGTTTATTTGCAAGGCAGGAAGTTTGCAGGTCCATACACACAGGCCATGAGTTCCAGGACAGCCAGTGGTGCTGGGGATCCTCGCATGCAATCTAATATCAACATACCTGTAAGAATAAGTGGAAGGTATTTCTCATCAATTTTGGTAAGGAACCTAAATGTGTAATAAAAACCAATGCATATTTATATTATTTTATTATTAAACTAAGATGGTGACTATTTATTTAGTGAAATTATTACCTTGATCATCAGTTGCTTATCCATGACCTTTTGGCTCTGGCATGTTTGGCTGTCCCTCCAGGGAACACCTCCAAACTGCTGCCTAGTAGTTGGCATGCTGTATGCAGCTTTAAACAGTCCCTGCAGTACGCTGGACTCCACTTCACCCCTTTTGTTGCAGAACATCACATAATACAGATCATTGACATCACATATGCTTGATGATGGTGCGTACATCCTCCAGACAAATGAATTCATATTGGTGTTTAATTTCTCTGATACATCCCAGGATGTACGCGAGGTTTTGACAGACTCTTGGAATGTCCTGTTTCCTTTGACAAGTTTGAATGCATGGTTTTCCTTGTTCTGCAAACGCAATTATGCTATCACAACCTGTGAAGGCATGTACACCAACAAGAACATTACACAGGTCATCCCAAAGAGCTGTGCAATGTCGCTGATGCTGATATATCATGTTCAATTCTGAGTGCCACATTTCAGATACAGGGGGCAGTTTATCTTCTCAGTATAGAAGACAAAGCATCATGACATCTGTATCCTTGCTCACAGTAACAGTGGTTTGGAAGCCATTCTGGCTGGCATGATTTGCTTGTAAGAGCATACGGGTATCCCCCTCCCCATGGGAAGACTTCAGCTCTTCAGAAACATTGTAGCGTGTTCAGGATTCTAGCCAGAAAAAAATTTCAGCCTGGCATGTGTGCGTTGGCGGGTGGGTGCTAATTAGCATTAGCTTGTTAAATGCTAAGTGCCATGCCAGCT
This sequence comes from Archocentrus centrarchus, assembly GCF_007364275.1. Lineage (NCBI taxonomy): Eukaryota > Metazoa > Chordata > Actinopteri > Cichliformes > Cichlidae > Archocentrus > Archocentrus centrarchus. The sequence goes on along the minus strand of NC_044355.1, from coordinate 34,532,479 downwards.
TGCTAATTCACTGTCTGTGAACAGCTGGATAATATTATGTATGTAATATTCTGTAATAATGGTTGGTCACTGAAGGTAGGGATGGCACGATATCACTTTTTAATGTCCGATACGATACCAATATTTTACATTTGGATATCTGCCGATACCAATACAACTCCAACCTTTTTTTTTTTTTTTTAAAAGATTGTTTTCAAATGCTTGGATGCATTTTACATAAGTCAAGAGTCTCTCATGCAACAATTGCTCTGTCACCTAAATCCTGTTGCTCCTATGTGAAAAGGTGATGCATTGTCTTATGGCATGTTGCAAATTTCCTGAGGGCTGCAACTATCGATTATTCCATCGATTACCCAAGTAACTGGACAAGAAATACTTTTTTTTCGTATTAACAGTTCATCTGCACATTTTAGCTTCTGTACTGCAGTTTTTTTCCCTTTGTGAAACAAACAGGGTGGATGGAGCAGCTACAAAGTTCTCTTTTCTTCACTTGATGATCAGGTGGTTGATGAAAGACCTCCAACTGTTACCCAGTAACGGTTTAATGGTGGTTACAAGGGGGAAAAAGCTTCTTTTGGATGCTAGAAAAACATTTCCTTCCGCTCCATCTGAGCTCACTGGCTCCGCCTCATTGCGCTTGTGCAGATAGACTGCACGTAAAACAGCTGACTGCTGTTGAGCTATCAGTGTTTATGTTGAAAAACTGGGGGCTGCATGAGCGTAATCTTGTAATGCTTTGTATTCACAAGCATTCTCCAAAATACGTGTCTACGGCAGGTCTATATTTAGTCACTACTCAGGGATTAAAGTATAAAAAATATTTTGACGGGAAGGGGTTCTTCCGGCAGCGCTCACTAGCAAACTGCGGTTACTGTATAACGATTCATTCTGGGAGCTGAAGTAGAGGAAAAAAATAACAGCTGAAACTCTCAGCACAACACACAAACACGGTAGAGAATGGTGGAGGCGTGGAAAAACTTAGTGTTAAAAGAAATTCCTGCATTTTTTTTATTCCTTCCTAATATCCGATCCAGTAATTTAGGTCAGGATCGGACCGATACTGAATATCAGATCGGCGCATCCCATGATTGGACCATGTGACTTGATGATGATAGGGAGTGTGGATCCCTCTAGTCTGTGTTACGAGGCTCTGAAAATAAGATGCACATTTACCTGCAGCTATTGTAGATAGATCACTTTATTAATCCCAGAGGGAAATTGACATATTGCAGTGGCTTGAGGTACAGAAAAGCAACACTGTGCAACACAGCTGATAAAAACACACCAAATTAATTATACACACACACACACACACACACACACACACACACACACACACACACACACACACACACACACACACACACACACACTGTCCACAGAGTAGCCAGCCGCTCTGTAATAAACATTCCTCAAGCAACATGCCAGTGTGTTATCCTTGTGAGTCTACAAAAACAAGACAAGCTCCAATCCAGGCTCCTGGGATTTTAGGTTTAATAGGAAGCCCAAAATTGTCCTTTGAGCTCCCTTTTTCCTCTACTACCCCGTCGGTTTCACATTATTTTGTCCCACAAAATCAACCATGAACAGAACCATCTCAAAATCTCAACCAAGTCCATGTAGGACATCCAGGAAGAAGTTGAGAAACTCATTTAAGCTTGTCAAACTGAGCTGGTATGAGTGTTGCCCAAGGGTTTTCTCAAATCTGGGGTCTGATAGTTCATCACACTCGTTGTTGGCTGCTTGCAGAGTTTCTTCGAAGGGAATCCTGAGATCCTCAGGATGATTCTCTCCTAACCAGGGATGAAACTCTTTACAGGCTAGTGTCAGGAAAGGCTCAGAGCACTTTTTCAAGTTTCAGAGTCTACTATGACCTGGATGACTGATAACCTACACCAGGGATCCTCAAGTCCAGGCCTCGAGGGCCGGTGTCCTGCAACTTTTAGATGTGTCTCTGCTTCAACACACCTAAGTCAAATATAGAAGTCATTAGCAGGACTCTGGAGAACTTGACTGGATACTGAGGAGGTAATTCAGCCATTTGATTCAGGTGTGTTGGATCAGGGACACATCTAAAACCTGCAGGACACCGGCCCTCGAGGCCTGGATGTGAGGACCCCTGACCTACACAAACATTCAGCAGTTTATGGAGCCGTATTGCTCAGTTACACCTGTGACCATCAAAAATCCCTGTGATTGAGCCATCAGCTATCGCTCCTGCTTCTATGCAAAGGTCTCTTAGACCAGCATCTGCAAAATGTTTTCCAGTGGCATTCCATGAAAAGCAGGTGGCATGAAACACCCAATTTTCAAAATGATGTCCTTTAATTTGTCTGGGTGTTTCCAGGTGATTTCAGCAGCTTTGGCATACAATGCCTGGTCAAAACCAATGTTGTTGAGCTGCAGACTCCATGATGTTCAGTGACTGGTGAAGAACCTCATTTACTGTTGATCGGTGTGGGACAGGAGCATTGATTATTGGCAAATAGCCAATCCTACCTGATTTTATTTATTTAAACCTTTATTTAACCAGGCAAACAGATTAAGAACAATTTCTTATTTACAACTGTGGCCTGGCTAATAACATCCTTGTTGGACTGACGAGCCACATCAGCCACATGTGGTTCCTGTCTGCTGCGTCCTGCTCAAGGTATTTATTTTTGTCTAGCTTCAAATGTGTAGTTATCAATATCCCCTAAATGTATCACATCCCGGCAGTGACAAGTTATTGTTTAGAAAAGAGGACAGTTAAGAGGATACTCCCACTGATGGGTGGGGTGTGTGCGCATGCATGATTGTGCATCCTCATTGTAGGTTGCAGCTTCCTCAAGAATCACTCACCCAAACACAAGCAAACCAAAGAAGATAGATATATTTTATAAAAAATATAAATTGAAGGTCAGCTTACTTTGCGAGAACCATTTTAAATCTTTCTAATTCTTTCTTTAGAACTTTTTGGCTGGCTCTCTTTTTTCAGCACTTCTTTTACAGTTTGGGTTTTGGGGGTTGAAATTTGAATTTGACTTATGTTTTGTTACTTACTAGTATCCTGTTACTGACTACCTTAATCATTTATGCTTCATTTAACAGGATGGTTACTAGAGTCAAATGACCTGTGGCTACTCTTCCAGGTGATTATATATTATATGATTATTATGTACAAAATGTTTTTGTCCTCCTGTGGTCAATGTGTTCTTAATAACCTGCTTTTCCTTTTCCAATATATGCAGAAAATGGTGATGGAGATGGAGGGGGATTATTGAAACAAAGCCCCCAGAAGTTCAACAAGATGTATGACCATCTCCTTCAACAATGTAAACCTGTTCATAATTCATCATGGGTTTTCTTGAAAATGCTATGATGAATTTATTTTTTTTTAAATTAAAAACCAGTTATTTGACTGTTACGTTCTGTAGATAGATTTTAGACACTGTTCTATGTTGCATCAGTTCTTAAATCAATGTGCTTTGTGTTTATTTTTTCTGATTGTTCTTAAAATAACACGGGCTATGTGAGAATCCAGTTAAAAAAAAAAAAAAAAAACTTTTCTTTATAGTTGTTTAATATTCATGCATCACATTCGTGTAGTGTTTAAAATTCAGAAAGCAGCCCAAACCTTAAATAAAGCACTGGTCATTAATAAGTAAATAATGAAAATAAAGATGCAGATTCTGATACCCTTAATTGTAAATTCTTGGAATATTTGTGGGAAAAAACAAACAGCAGAGCCATGTTAATGGCCCTACTCACTGTGGCCTATGCACCACAGGCCTAATCTTAAAAATAGAGAGGGTGTCTGTCTCCCAAATCCAAACTGGGAGCTGGTTCCACAGAAGAGGGGCCTGAAAGTTGAAGGCTCTGCCTCCCATTCTACTCTTAAGTATTCTAGGAACCACAAGTAAGCCAGCAGTCTGAGAGCAAACTACTCTATTTGGGTGATATGGTACTATGAGGTCTAATTAAGATGGGGCCTGATTATTCAAGACCTTGTATGTGAGAAGAAGGATTTTAAATTCTATTCTAGATTTAACAGGGAGCCAATGAAGAGAAGCCAATATGGGAGAAATATGCTCTCTCTTTCTAGTCCCTGTCAGTACTCTAGCTGCAGCATTTTGGATCAGCTGAAGGCTTTTCAGGGAGCTTTTAGGACAGCCTGATAATAATGAATTACAATAGTCCAGCCTAGAAGTAATAAATGCATGAATTAGCTTGTCAGCATCACTGATACAGGGTGTTTTAGGGACAGGATGTGTTTATAGGCCAATCTCCAACCTTCCTTTTCTCTCAAAGATTCTTGAAAGAGTAGTTGTAAAACAGTTAACTGATCATCTGTGGAGGAACGGTTTATTTGAAGAGTTTCAGTCAGGTTTCAGAATTCATCACAGTACAGAAGCAGCATTGGTGAAGGTTACAAATGATCTTCCTCTGACAGTGGACTCATCTCTGTGCTTGTCCTGTTGGACCTCAGTGCAGCTTTTGATACTGTTGACCATATAATTTTATTAGAGATTAGAGCTTGCTATAGGTATTAAAGGCACTGCGCTGCAGTGGTTTGAATGATATTTATCTAATCGACTCCAATTTGTTCATGTAAATGGGGAGTCTTCTTCACACACTCAGATTGGCCTCCAGTAACACTCAAAAATCTTTTAATTTTTGACCAGGATATGTCCTCCAATACACATATTAAACAAATATGTAGGATCGCTTTTTTCCATTTGCACAATATTTCTTAAATTAGAAACATCCTGTCTCAGACTGATGCTGAAAATCGAATTCAGTGATTGTTACTCACTGCTGAGCGTCAGATTGTACCTGCATGCGGTCACAGCCTCCCTGTATGCGTCCGTCCCTCAGTTGTCACAAACCCCGCGGCCTAGTATCTACTATTCTGGTATTGTTAAAATATATGTGCTGCCATTTTGTGCCATTGCGGTTGTACTGTGTGAATCTGTGTCAACACCAATCACAGCCTGATATTTGGACCCTTTGCCTTCATTCACGCTGGGCAGAGGACGACTAAAGATTTTGCTGGTTTTGCCTCAAAGCAAAATATTTACATATCTTGTAACTCAGCTTGTCAGTAGCTAGTTAACTAGTAACAGTTTTAACCTAATAATCCTAAATGCATATTTTAAGCGGTTAAGACACCATGAACTGCAACATTGCCCTTGAGAACTGTACAACACTGGTAAGTAAGGGGGTCAAAGTCTAACCAGGAAGTCTGTCAGCAAACTACCATCATGGAACATCTCTGGCAGCGGTGCGGTCATTTTTCCAGTAAATTTGGATTATCCAATTTGTCTGACATACTGTTCATGTTTTTGGATCAGTTCTAATTTCAGAAAAGCTGCTACATTATGTTTTAGCACTATTGTGGTGCTTTGAGTTCCTAGCAATTTATTTTTTGTTTTTTTTTTCTGCTTGCACAGCAACAAATCGAAAACCAAAGTTGTAATGCGATCTACCTAGGCTCCATTGGCTTGAAAAACAATGGCACAAAAAGAGTATGAAAGATAACATATTTGTGTTTAAAAAAAAAAACATGCTATCATCAAAATACAAATGAAACAGAGTAAGAAATAGAAGAATTTCTCCTCAGTTGCTGGAGATAAGATTGATATTTTTATGTTATAAAGCCAATGCACACTTGAGAGAGCTAAATACCTACTTTCATCCTTCCTCTCTGAATGTCAGAAGTAAAGGGGGAATCAATTATCTCGCATTGATCAGGACGTTGCGTCTCATTTAAAACTTTTGGATGAATGTCACTGACTCTTTAATGGAAACATTTGCACTGTGGCAGATGCGATATAGAGCTGCCCGCTTTACATTTTCTTTCTGTTTATTGACATCTTGTCACCCTACAGCAGCCAGCAGAATCCTAAAAAGATTAAGAAGTTGCTGTGAGGATGAGGAGAGGATCAAAAATAGGGGAGGCACACATTCAGCTCTCATCCTGTATTACCTGGCTGTGCTTATAGGCTGCACAGCAGCTTACAGCTATGATTAGACACTTGTACATAGGAGGGTTGAACAAAGGGATGCTAAGCCAGCTATTTGATCCATACAAATAACAGAGGGAAGCTTTCCTCTGTAGTTCCAGTGTGGTGGAAATACAACATGGGTCATAGTAGTCACATAATCGTAATTAAATATTCCAAATCTGGTGTATGGTGGTTGACTATGTTGGCATTTGTTCATTAAGTCGTTGGTAACCTTAAATCATCTTCAAATGGACTTTTTTTTTTTTTTTTTTTAATTTCATAACAGTGCATCCTGCATACAAATGTTTCTCGTACAAATCAGTGATTTATCAGTATTTTTAAATTAAAGTGCCTCGGACCATGTGTGTGAACAAATGATGAAGGCCTGGCTGTCTTAGGAGATTTTATACACAAGTCTACTGCTACTGCTAATAATAATAATGTGAATCATTTGCAATTTTCTAAATCACCAAAAAAACAAAATACTGAATTACAGCAAAAAATTGTGTAAAGAAAACAACATAGTAAATGAAAAGGTGTCAATCTTATCCTTATTTCATCTTATCGTAAATAAGTGGACTGTGAACAACAGACCCCGCCCCCGGCAGAATGCAGTCTGTCTCACAAACATGTCCCTCTCCAAACACTGACTCACCAAGATAACACAGAGCAGATCCTATTGTCCATGAACATCATTCTCCGAGGTTTAAAGAGTTACAGTAAAAATTTCATTTTATTAATTTTTTTTTAAAAGCTTTATTTCTTATGAGAAAATATTTGTTGGGTGGGCAGTAATAGAAAGTTGTACCATAAATTCACGTATCCAAATCATATCCTGATCAGTGGTGATATCGTTCTCACTGTAACAAATGAGGATGATGATTTTTCAGCTGAGATGTAGCCAGAAATATGTGGTAAATAGAGTTTCCCATGTTAAAATTAAGTAGCCTGCAAATCCAGAATCTGGATTGGATCCAGATGGCATTCAGTTTGGATCTAGTTCTTTGCCCTCCACACCTGTGTTCCAAAAATCAGATGAGTCTGATTGGTTTTGAGGGGGATTTTATTTTGTTGTTGTTTTTTTCAGGATTTCTTTGTTTCTTTCTTCTTTTTTTTTTTTTTTTACCTTGACCCTGACCCATAGTGGGCACTGGTCAATTTGGTATGACCCTGACTTGTAGTTTTGCTGTAGTAATGTTAAAAAAATAAACAAACCGACGTGGAAATGATCTTGTCTTTCATTAAATATTAATAATGTATTTATTTTCTATTAAATTATCATTATTATTAATTATTGCTGGATGTAATCACTTAAAGTATAATTTTTCTGCACTATTTGGGGTGATGCTCGAGAATCTGGCTTTTCTTTCTTTCCTTCTTTTTTGTTTTCTCTTACAGTTTTTTTTCTCAGGCTGACACATCATGTGCTCTTTGTCCTCCATATGTTATTTTCAGCTTTAATGCTCAAACTTTTTTCCCACTTGAGCCACAGTGACTGTTTCAGGGGAAATAACCTCTGTTGTTTGGGTGGCTGTGGCTCAGGAGGTAGAATGGGTCATGTTAGTTGGAAGGTTGGTGGTTCAAATCCTGGCTGCTCAAGTCTGCATGCCAAAGTATCCTTGGGCAAGATATCAAACCCAAGTTGCATCGGAGTGCGCGCGCGTGTGTGTGTGTGTGTGTGTCTGTGTCTGAGTCTGAGTCTGAATGTTAAGTAGAAAGCACTTAGATCCAGAAAAAAGTGAGTGGGTAAATGCAAATGTGTTGTATAAAGTGCTTTGAGTGTTCAACAACAAACCAGAAGTATAGTTATTAAGTGTCAATCAGCAGTAATAAAGTGCATGACATGGTTGTGCGTTGTTGCTGCACAGTGCTTTGCAGAATTCTGTCAAGATGTTGTACTGTCACACTATGTGAAATAATGCAGGCTACTCTTTTTGTTTGTTTGTTGTTTTGGTTCAAAGACCAATTCAGTGGAAGAAAACTAACTTAGTTTTCTTATTTTTGATCAGTATATTGGCACTTTCTGTGATGACAGTCCCTATTTTCCTGTGTGCAGAGCGTCCTAAGTGCTAATAGGATAGACCAAACCTCAGTGTAGATGACAAGAATAATAGGTTATTATTCATATAATAACCTATTTGGCATATTTTGTATACATGTATTCACAAAATAAGAAAGTCTTCTGTGAGTTGACATAAAGCTGGTGTATGTGGGTGTATGTGGTGTATGTATACAGCATTGTTAATGCTTTATACTGTACTCATCAGTGTATTTGTCACATTACTTATCCTGATAAACTTTGGAAGTAAAACGTACTTAGATCAGTTTCACTAGTAAGTTACTGGGCTGCAGGGTATTGTATGCAGGCTGCTGTATACCTGCATTCAGCCACAGAATGAATCCCTTTGCTCTTCTCCCATTCTCCTGCTTTCTTCACTGTACACCTGAGGAGGCTTGAGAGAAGAGTCTTAAAAATGTGTCCTAAAAAAGAATCCATAATGGAGGTGATGCTTCATGGTAATAAATTGTGTGCAGTGAAGGTGGTAATAACTCCTGACCCTATTAAATTAATTAAGCCACAGCTTATCATGATAGAAAGCCGGGGAGAGAGAGAGAGATGGGGAAAAATTAGTCCTTTAATTCAGGGTGGTAGTCCTTCTGAAAGTCTCTCAGTGATGAGACTGGAGGGGAGGTACACCGAACAAATGCATAACTTATTAAATTAGTGTTGGTCTCCACGGGATGCAAAATAATTGTCCTCTATATTATTAAGTTTAACCTGCTTTTAGCTGTCTCTTACAGGCTTTATAGGCAACCACACAAGTCCATAACCACTGGTATGTAACCTCTATGTACTGGCATCATGTGTGAACATGTGTGTTTGTGTTTCACAACTTCAATGTTGTAGTTTTGACATCATGGTGATAACACTGTACTCAGTTCAGTTAAATGTTATGTGGCGGCAATTCACCACACTAGTCACCTTTATAATGTAAGGTGAAGATGCTACAAAAGAACCTTAATGATCAGGTGATCTCCTGTGAGCAAGCAATTGGCAGTGGTGGGCAGGAAGAACTCCATTTTAACAGGAAGCGTTGCAGCACCAATATCACCATGGCTGGTAACGTTCTGTAATTTTATGTATTGAATAATATACTGTTATTATTTTCTGTTTCTTCATATGCTGTTTTTCAATTTCTGTGCTCATTTACATCAGTATCTTTTCACAGTGTTAAGCAGGAATCTTGTAAACCCCTTAAAATTGTGATTTATTATTATTTTATTTTTTAAGAGTTTCAAGATTCTGAAAATGCACTTCTTAATTTTTTTTTTTTTTTTGTTGGTGCTGCATGTATTGTAGGCAGTACATGTGCTAAGGCTGCAATTCTTCCAGAACTGACAGCGGGAGCATATGCCTGCAAGTGTTCTAGTACATCTTTACATGATGAGGAAGAAGAAAGACTCCCACAAGCACAGGAGAAACTACACACGAAAGCTGAAAAGTAGTGCAGCTGCCTGCGAGAGGTCCGCCCGACTTGTTGATAAGAAAGACAGTAAGAGTCGGCAGTGGAAGTAATTAGCATTTGAGGCGGAACACCAAGGGTGATAATTGATTTGCAAAAATCAATATGCAAACAATGTTATTGTGTTTTAATACCAAGGAAGGAAATACTTCTAGCAAAGCAACTGATCTGTTCACATAATTCAAGGTTTCATTTCATATTGACAACATTCAAGTGTTGTTTTTTTATACTGAAATATACATTACTGTTTTGTTTGAAAAAGATTCCATTGATGAAAACTCAACTATGGTTCATGGGCTAAATTTTGTCAAGTACTAAAATTATATAAACTCTTAACCTAACGCAGTCTAGCTAACGGAGGAACTCGTACTGTCAGTAGGCTACTTAGCAACCATCCCAAAATTTCAGTCTGTGTCCTGTCAACAAAATATAATTTTAGCATTTTCTGTTCTCTACTGCTGTTACTTTTTTATACAGAAATGTCAGTTTTGTTTATGTTCAAATTTGTAATGTTCATGTACTTATAATGGTATTGCCATAGACTACTAAATTACTGATATTGTGACATCCCTAATTAGATGTGACTGGAAGCTTTGTTGACTTTTATATAGGGCAGAGCAAAATTGTGATATTTAACATGACACCTTCTCACCATACAAGTTAAGATCTCCACCCATAATAATCAAAAATTATACCTAATTTTAATCTTTGTTTATACTTGTAGATCCATAAGTATTTGGACAATAACACAATTTTTATAATATTGCCTCAGTACCCCACCACAGTGGATTTTAAATCACACAATCAAGCAGCACGGTGGCGCAGTGGTTAGCACTGCTGCCTCACAGTTAGAATAACATCTGGAAGGTCTGGGTTTGATTCCACCTTGGCCCAGGCCTCTCCCTCTCTCTGTGTGGAGTTTGCGTGTTCTCCCCGTGCTTGCGTGGGTTTCCTCCGGGTACTCCGATTTCCTCCCACATTCCAAAGACATGCACTTACTGGGGTTAGGTTAATTGGCTAATCTAAATTGCCCATAGGTGTGACTGAGCGTGTGAATGTGAGTGTGAAAGGTCTGTAACTCTGTGTTGGCCCTGCAACAGGCTGGCGACCTGTTCAGGGTGTACCGTGCCTCTCGCCCTATGACAGCTGGGATAGGCTCCAGCCCCCCCGCAACCCTGAACAGGATGTGCGGAAGCGAATGGATGGATGGATGGACAATCAAGATATGACTGAAGTACAGATTTTCAGCTTTAATTCAAGGGGCTGAACAAAAGTATTGATTCAATGGTTTATATAATCCACCATTTGCCCAGATGAGGCCTGTTCCCTCGGTATTCCATGAAGATCTGCAGATGATTCCATGTGTGGAAATAACATTTGGTAGCTGTTCACTGGAACTCTCAATACTGAAACTCCTCCACCTGGGGCAGCAACTCATCCCTGAGCCAGAGGGGGCACTCCACCCTTTTCCTGCTGAGAACCATGGCCTCAGAGAGAGCGACAGAGAGAGATTCAACTTTATTGTCATTGCTCAGTACAAGTGCAGGGCAACGAAATGCAGTTAGCATCTATCAGTGCAAACAGTAGCATTGTGCAAATTTTTAGGAGTGCAAATATGAAAACTGCACAGTTACAGAGTGCAAAAAGTAAAAAGGATTGTGCAATTATGGATAAAGTGTGAGTGCATTGTGCAATTATGACAGAGTGTGATAAATATGAGATAGATGTGGTAAATAAGAATATATATTTATGGTCTATAGATATATATAAATGCAGGTTAAATATGGTTAAATAATGTTTAAATAATTTATCATATTTATCATATGTAAGGTTAGTCCAGTGTGTGTGATGTGGGCAGTAGTTGATGTGATGTGATGTGATGTAGTGGGTAGTTATGAGTGAACTGAGGAGTTCAGTAGTGTAACAGATAGTGGGGGGGAAAGCTATTCTGAGCTGAGCAGCTCTGGCACAGGTACTCCTGTATCTCCTCCCAGAAGGCAGGAGGTTATACACTGATTGACTTGGGTGAGAAGAGTCCCTGATGATGCTGTGTGCTCTCAACAAACAGAGCTGGTGGTAAAGGTTGTTGGTGGCAGGTAATTGTGCACCTATGATGTGCTGAGCGGTCTCGACCATCTTTTGCAGGGCAAAGTGGAGCTTCTGTTACAGATACCGTGAACAGCTTTGTAGATGAAACAATGAAAAACAAAGGACGACACAGGAGAAGCTGTTTGTGGTCAATGATTCCACCTCAGCTATATTTATTAACACATCATGTCATTCACTGTTAACACTGTCATTTTAAATCAGCATCATCTTGGTGCACGCACACACACACACACACACACACACACACACACACACACACACACACACACACACACACACACACACACACACACACACACACACACACACACACACACACACACAGTTTTCTACATAGTCTCTCTATTTTGACAAAGCCTAATTGGAAAAGGCAAAAAATGTAAACATACTGTATAAGGAAATATATAAGGATTTTTTCCAGTCAGTGATTGCCTCAAGTCTATAACCAATGGACAAATCAGAGCTGTTTTCTCTCCTTTGAGATGCTGTGCTAGGCCTTTTAATGTTTGCAGATTTTTCGCCCTTCAGTTTGGCTTTCAGTAAGCTTAACTGAGTTCAGTAATGTGATTAACTCCACCTTTCAATAACTTGTGTTTTTGTGTTAAGAACCTGTTTATCTGTTTTGGGTTATAATCTCTCAGAACTGTGAAGTGCCATCCTATGAGCTTTGCAGCCTTTGCCTGAATGTGAGTGCAAAGTATAGACTTCAGAATTCATTCTGTTGCTCTTCTGCTACAGTACTCATATTATCAATAAACAAGGGACCAAGTTTCACTGGCTACTAAATATGCCCATGCTCTAAGACTGCATCTACCATCTTTAATCATTAGTAATACTGATCGCTGGCTCACTTCCGCAGCATGCCTGTGTCCTGTCTCCCTCCCTTCACCCCCAACCACTCACGGCAGATGACTGCCCCCCCCTGAACCTGGCTCCAGTTTCTTCATGTTAAAAGGGACTTTTTCTTTCCCACTGTCACCAAGTGCTTCCTCATTTTGACTGGTGGGTTTTCTCTGTAATTATTGTAGGGGCTTTTCCTTTCAATATAATGTGCCTTGAGATGACTGTTGTGATTTGTGCTATATAAATATAATAAAATTGTGTACAGACTGTTTACTTTAGCTGTTTAAATCAGATTTTAGTTGTTTTCAAAATGATGATGATGATGAAGCAAATGTATTTCATTTACTCTCCCCCTCATCTGTAATTCTGGATGAAAAGTGTTCACTGATGGAGCATTACATTATGACTATTGACAGGTGAAATGAAGAAGACTGATTATCTCTTCATCATGGCCCCTGTTAGTGGGTGGGTTACATTAGGGAGCAAGTGAACTTTTTGTCCTCAAAGTTGACGTGTTAGAAGTAGGAAATATAGGCAAGCATAAGGATTTGAGTGAGTTTGACCAGGGCAAAATTGTGATGGCTAGAGAGCTGGGTCAGAGCATCTCTAAAACTGCTGCTCTCATGGGATGTTCCTGGTCTGCCTTGGTCAATATCTATCAAAAAGTGGTCCAAGGATGAACCAGTTATGGGCAGCCAAGGCTCATCGATTCATACTGGGAACAAAGACTGGCCCATGTGGTTCGATCCAACAGATGACCTAGATGACCTCTGAGAGAAAGGCATCAGATGTGTCAGGGTGCCCATTCTTACACCTGTCACCTGCCAAAAGCACCAACAATGGGCATGTGAGCATCAGAACCAGACCACGGAGCAATGGAAGAAGGTGGCCTGGTCTGATGAATCATGTTTTCTTTTACATCACGTAGATGGTCAGGTGCATGTGTGTCTCACTTATCTGGCAGTAGGGTGATGATTTGGGAAATGTTCTGCTGGAAAACTTTGGGTCCTGCCATCCATGTAGATGTTACTTACTCCCACAAAGCAAAAATGGTTCATGAATGGTTTGAGGAGCACAACAAGTTTGAGGTGTGAACTTGGCCTCCAAATTTCCCAGATCTCAATCCAATCGAGCATCTGTGGGATGTGCTGGACAAACAAGTCCAATCCACCGTGCACCTTATCGGACTTAAATGATCTGCTGACATCTTGGTGCCGGATACCACAGCCCGCTTTCAGGGGTCTACTGGAGTCCCTGACTCAATGGGTCAGGGCTGTTCTGGCAGCAAAAGAGGGACCAACACAATAGGTGGTCATAATGTTATGGTTGATCAGTGTATGTAATAAACGTTTTAAATCAGAATCAGAATCAGAATCAGAATCAGAATCAGAAACTCTGCCTTCTCTCACCTGGAGCAGGGGGGGAACTACGCTCGGCTGCTCTTTGTGGACTTCAGCTCGGCGTTTAACACCATCCTTCCTGGCAGACTGGTGACTAAACTGTCAGATCTGGGGATACCACGCTCCACCTGTCTTTGGATCAAGGACTTCCTGACAGACCGTTCCCAGAGGGTAAGAGTAGGTCCCCACCTCTCTTCAGCCATCAGCCTCAGCACCGGCTCTCCACAGGGCTGTGTGCTGAGTCCCCTACTCTTCACCCTCTACACACATGACTGCACTTCCATACATGCCAGTAACTGCATCATTAAGTTTGCAGATGACACCACTGTGGTGGGGCTCATATCAGGCGGGGATGAGTCAGCATACCGGGACGAGGTGCAGCGGCTGTCAAGGTGGTGCAGTGAGAATAACTTGATCCTGAACACCACTAAGACAAAGGAGATGGTAGTAGACTTTAGGAGGACAACACATGTCATTCAACCTCTGTTCATCGAGGGGGATGAAGTGGAGCTGGTTTCAGATTTTAGGTTCGTGGGAGTACATCTGCAGGATGATTTGACCTGGAGTATCAATACGACCAGCATTTACAGGAAGGCCCAACAGAGACTGCATTTCCTGAGGGTTCTTAGGAGCAACTATCTGACCCAGAATCTGCTGGTGTCCTTCTACCGTTGCTGTGTAGAGAGCATCCTGACCTACTGTCTGTGCGTGTGGTTCAACAGCTGCACAGCAGCAGACAGGAAAACACTCCAGCGAATCATCAACACAGCTCAAAAGATCATAGGCTGTCCCCTGCCCTCCCTCCAGGAACTGTTCAATGCCCGCTGCCAGAGGAGGGCACAGAACATCCTCCAGGACCCCTCACACCCTGGACACTCCTTGTTTCAGCTACTGCCATCAGGCAGACGTTTCAGGACAATGAAGGCCAGAACAAACAGACTGAGGAACAGCTTTTATGCCAGGGCTATCATTGAACTGAACTCTGTGTGGTTTGGACAGTGATGTGGGGTGGTAGTGCTGACTGTGTGCGTGCGTTGGTGTGTGTATTGGGGCTAGATTCATCTTAATTTACTATTGTGCACTGTATTTTAGTAATCATTTTTATCACTCATATTTTTATTATTTTATTATTTATTGTCTGAGGCACCTAGAAAGGAATGCATTTTAAATTTCGTTGTGCAACTTCTGTGTACAATGACAATAAAGATTCTGATTCAAAACAAATCTCTTTCAGTATTTTGACAGATTAAGACATGCAGTGATGTTTCTGCAGAGCAGTCTTAGGAGACGTCAGCTGTCAGAGGTTAATGTGACAGACTTCCTGGTTCTGCTGCAACACTTAAATCAGTGATGTTCAAAGATTGTGCGGCTTTAACACTCACTTCAAGCTTTGATTTATGGATGCACAGTTTGAAAACTAAGAGACTCCCTTCAGTAAATGAAGTACAGGACAAAGGGACACTTACTTGGGATGCATCAGTGTGCTAAGGTAATTTCCACTTCACCTACTGTCTTATGCCTGCCCTCACTAGATGAATCTATATTCCTGTCCAGTGGCTGTATCAGTACTGACACACTGACTTCACTGGACTCTGAGAGATTCAGCTCATTCAGCTGAAGGACATTTTGGCCCAGCATCTTACATGTTCAGTCAGTTTTGATTTGATGCAGAGCTTCTGAGACACAGTTCAGAAATTGTACGTATTTCATGTCCAAGGATCCACTGAGGATCCCACAGTGAGAATGTTGTTCACTCACAAAACACAGATGCCTGTGACAAGCCAGATGATATAAAGAGTGTCTTTTGGTCTGACAAGAGTCAGTAAACTCCAGAATAACTGCTGCTGTGTTATTTGGACTAATGAACACTTACTTTGCGCTTTACATCTCCAGAGTTTAACTATACTGTTGAGGGACTATGGCTGACTTCTTGTTGGTCTTTGAGCTAGAAAGCAGCATGTAGTCACAATAAGTACTAAAGGCTGAGTGGGATGAGTTTACTACTTTGTAATGTGATATTTTACAAAAATGTGTTTTTATTTATTTACATAAAGATGCAATTAAGATTATGGTGCTGTATCAGCGTTCCACCAGTATGTTTTTCAGTGCTTTGTTACATTACCTTTCATACAAATGTGTTCTGTATGTGCCACATGCTTAATGTGTCGATTGGAAGTCCAGTTTTGTAATTGTGTAATATTGAGAAATACATATGCTTGGTTACCGAAGTATAATTGTTTATTGCCTTACTGCCTTTAAAAATGTTTAGAATTAATATTGTAGGTCGTATTAGTTTAAGTTGAGCAGTGCGCAAAATATATTCATTTTTGACTGGAGTCAGCATTTAGTACAGTACAGCAAGTATTTGTAAGTGTAATATAGAAATAACAGTAGTAGAAGTAGTAGCAGATCTATTACCCAGAACATGATTAAATCACTTGTAAAACTGACAATCGATTTGTGTTACAGTAAGTGACAAAAGTCAGGTTGAAAATGAAAGTAAAAATGAAGTTGGGGGAAAAGAGAAATTATGTTAGTTCACCACATTCCACTTGTGCGTCACAATAAAATCAAGTCAATTCAAAGGACTTTTTTTTCAGTGTAGCAACAAAAAGCAGAGCTGCATGTGTGTGTCCAAGATGGACAGGAACACACAGTGTACATGTATCAAGTGGACAAAATACATACACACACAGCAAAACTGCCCGTCATGGTTTTTATAGGCTTGCACAAATAGGCGAGTGCCCTCTGAATTGAAAATTAACTTTAAAAAGTAATAATTTTATCTCTATGCTTTCATAATTGTTAAAAGCCAAAATCCCAATTTAACAAACCATAGTGGTTCAGTGGCAGTTGACCTTTTGTTGTCTTGGTGACACAGGATGTATTTAACATTTATCTTGACTGTGAATCAGCTCTCTGTTTGGCATGCAAAGCAGACACTGTAATCAGACAGCCATTTTCCTCTTTTCTTGTCATATCATCTCCTTGTTTGTAGTGCTGTGGAACATGACATGATAGAAGCTCTCTGTAAATGTCAAGATGGAAAGAGAGAGAGAAAGACATCGGAGTGCTGTGAGGTAATGAGGAAAGGAATGATGGGAATGGAACAAAAATGGGAAATGAAGAAGAATACTCAGCAAGAATGATGGTAGTTTAGAAATTAGAAGGAATAAAGGCAAACAAAGACAACACAATTAAAGCTCTTAACTGATGTGCTGCTTAGCAACAGGACAGCTGGGTGTTTCTATCTGAACAAACAAACAAGAAGCACACGAGGAAAGTCTCAGGGAGAGTTAGTGAACGCGGATAATGAGGACTCGCCTATAAACAATACTTGAAACACTTTATGAATTTGATCTGTGACATACACAGAGGGGATACCAAACCATTCAGTTAATTAGTATAGCTAATTAGCTGCAATGCAGCAATAATTAATTTAAAAAGAGATATTTAAATTAATTATTGATTACATTAATTAAATCAGAGGGGGTAAGAGGAGGTATGGGGGTAATTAAGATAAATGTTAAATACGCTTGTAATTAGGTTAGGCTTGGGGTGCTGATGATGATGATGTAAAGACAGGCGAACAGGGAGAGAGGAGAAACAGACTGTCGTGGTGGCTCAATTCATCACTAGGCTGAAAGGAGAAAGACATGGAGGAAGGTAGGTAGATGGGGCAGAAAAGGTTGAAGTATCATTCATGAACTTCCTGCTGGGCATGGTTTCCTTAGTGTTTTTACTAATGAGTGCTGATTGACTGGCACTCATTAGATTGATTGCAACTTATGCCACTTTCACCCCTCCAGCCTTCTTGGTGGACTGATCAAAAAACCAAAACACAGCAAGGGCCAGATTTACCAAGTGGGGCAAAAATGGACCAGAGAGAGTGGCTAGTTCTGCAGATAATCTGCTAACAGTGTGCTACTTGATAAACACAGCATGACCTAGTTCATTTCAATAATGACCAACACAGTCTACAAAGAGCAGCACAAATTAGTGGGTCATAAACAAGCAGACCTGAAGAGGAAGTGAGCAATCCACTAACCAAAATAACAGTTTGTTTTCTTGTGAAAACAGTATGACTATTCAAAGCAATGACAAGTAGTTAAAAAATAATCATCAATAGGCTTTTAATAGAAGGGCAAACTCTTCTATGGGAAATTTCTCTGGACTCTGTGTGGGCCAGTCATGTGCGACAGTTGTTCTCTGGAATAAAATGACACCGCAGCCCTACTCCGGATTAATCCTGCACTCTACCGAAGCTGTTACAAACATCTAATCCTGAGATCTGTGTATTACTGCTGACCTGTACAGTGTGTAGAACGCAAAACATTTCCTCACCATCAGATCAGAGCCTTATCCATCCATGTGTTAATAAAGTCTCTGTACTCCGTACACAAATGTGCTCATTGTTTTTTTTTTCATGCCGTGTGAGGCATGAGGTACAGTGTGAAGAAAAGACATGTAAAGGCTTTTTCATTGTGGAATGATCTTTGTGGAGAAATATGACTACAAACCTGAAACACTGCAAACCCATCGGCTCGTTGTCTAACACAAGACGCATCCTTGTATTTCCAGTCCCTCTGACACTCCTAGTTAATTTCAGTTAGGTTCTGTTGTGTTTCCGCAAAATACCAATATCATTGACCAGAAATGTGTGTGGCTTCACTCTAAGCATTCATGGTGAGAACTCAATGAAGAGTTACAGGACAGAGCCAAAGCTTTGGCACAGTGCTCACAGCTATGAGCCATCCATGTGTGCCAGTTATCTACTCATTCTGACATCTTTCCCTGGAATTTCAAACCAACACACCTAGTGGAAATTAGCACAACCACATTCAGTGCCAGATAAGATTTTTTTAATTTTTTCTCAGTGTTAAATTCATGGCAATTTGCAGTTGTGCACTCCAAAGAGGAAACTCCAAATACATACGCAGTAAGGCCAGTTGCAAAAATAACTGTCCACATCAATCAGTCATCAAAACTGACACTTTTAGTAAATATTGACAGTAGAGGGCACAAAAACAAGGTTTCAGCTCCCTATGCTGAAGAGGAATGAGTGATGATTGAATGTTTAAGCACAGCTTCAAAATGGAACGTGATGAGATACTTGACAACTGCTGTTTCCAAGGTCAGCAATTTGTTACCTTTTGCAGGTATAACAATGATAAACTGGAACACAGAAAGTTCATTTTTGCCTTTTCATGTTTCTGATGAAAGTGCAAAGTTTGTCTAAGAGACATATTCCAAGAGAAAATGAGAACAGACGGCAGCTTCATATCTGTTGACAAGCCACGTGATAATGTGATGAAGTGTGAGAGGCAGCAAAAGTGGGAGAGAGGATGATCAGTTTGAGTGTGAATAGGGAATAGATATGTGAGGTAACTCAATTAAGGGAGGCAATTTCCACCCTCCCCTCCTGTCCTGAAAGAACTAGAGCAAGTGAAGCCACTTACAATTGTGTCAGAGGACAAATGGAACACAGAGGCGTAGAAGAGGCACATGCATTTAAAGAGGAAGCACTCAAAAATAGAGGTACATGTTCTGATAAATGACATCTTGAAAGTCAGGGAATGAAACAGAATCCAGTAGTGGAGAAAGAAATGTCCCACATGATGAAAAAAAAAAGAATAGATTATCTGTGCGATAACATAAGGGATATTTATTAGTTCAGGGCAAATGCCAGTTGTTCATCTCTGCCACTGAGCACAGATATTTTGGGTTCAACCCAGATGACACAGATGTTATGAAACATTAATTGAATTGTATCTAAGAGCAAAGACTTTTTGAAAGACAGACCACCACAGCCAGCTGAGATTTCCTGTCTCCCTTAGGTTGGGCCTACTGACATTTAACAGCATGACCATTAAGGGTTTTACCAGTCAGTCCAGTGTGGCCCTGGAATTCAAGAATTCAACACTTACAACTTCTTGAATTACAGAAATCAAAGAAAATGAACGCATACTTTTGATCATGTTCATGTCCTTACATGCTTTCTTCGGACTTGAAGCCTGATGGTTCATTCATTGTGATGTGTGCTATTTGTTCTCTGGGTTGTCACCAGAAAATCAAATCTCATCACAAATAACTGTCTTGACGAGAAGATTGGGTGAGTGAAACAGTGCTGCTTCAGATTTGGTCAATACACTACAATACTGTGCAAAAATCTTAAGTCATCACTCATTGCTTCATATTTTGCTAGGAAAATAGGAACTAGGTGCAAGAATTTATTGAAATATGCAAACATACACGGAAATGCATTATATAAGGCAAAAATTAAGTTTGTACAATTTTAATCAGCTTGAAAGTCAGTATTTGGAATGATGATCTTTAACACAGCCTGAACTCTGTCATATGATGCAGAAAAGGATCCAAGTGCAGACTGTGGCAAATGGAGCATTAAGTCCATGAAAATCCAAAACAGAAACTCAATGGCAGAATCCAAAGGTCTTAAGCAAAAGTACACAAGGCATAAGAGGGAGAACAAAACAGGCTTAGGGCACAAACAAACTGAGGACAAAGGGAGACAGCTACTATATACACAGAGAGGTGATTGGGGCAGAGTTGAGACACCTGGAAAAGTAGATACTGCTTGAACTAAATCAGGTAATGAGGCATGGGGAAGTCAAACTAAAACATGGCATAAGAGACAAATGACTATCAACATAAAATTATAACAGTAACATGACACAAAGACTTGACAAGATACTAGGGACATTAGAGAGGAAAGACTAAACTAAACCAATTAAGGTGCCTGTGTAGGTTCTCAGTCATCCAGGTCATGGTAGTCACAAGAGCATGAAAAAAGATGAGTGGACTTCTCTAAGTTTTTGAAGGTGTTTCATCTCTTATCCAAGAGGCTTCTTCAGTTCTAAAACCAAATGCTCGAGAGTCCCAGTTATTTAAACCTTAGTGGAGATTGTACCCTACAGAGCTGGCTGTTGACCCACTATTAATCATGTCCTCACATGAGCCAAGATTTGAAAAAACGAGTGGGTCATTGCCACCAGGTGTTTTGGGCAAAACCGCTGAGAGACCTTGACCCACGTCATCTATTGAGGTCACTTGAAGTGACGTGAGAGTGGGAGTTGAGGCACCTGGGAAGGGATTTAAAAACTGCATTCTTGGTGGCTGACAGCTGGTGTTGTAAGCCACCACCTGTGTTCAGTCTTTCAAAACAAATGTGAACATTGGCATCCTTGAAAGACTGAACTTTATCCTACAGATGTACAACTGATTGTTGACCTGTCAAGGTGGCTCTTCCATGTTGTGCCATGGGTTTTTGGAGTGGCTTTTTGGTTTCTCCAATATAAAGCTCCAAGCACTCCTCACTGCACTGCACACGTTATGTTGCTTAGCTCATGTTTGGGAGCTTTGTCCTAGAGATGAACCAGTTGTGCCTTCGAGTGAATCTTCTGTATCCATCCATGAATCTTCTGTGGTCTTCCTCTTTTCCTGTTGCCTGGAAGCTCCATATGCAACACCCTGTGTCTAATATATTTACTATCCCTCCTCTGTACATGTCCAAACCATCTCAGCCTTGCCTCTCTAACTTTGTCTCCAAGCTGCTCAGTGTCCATCCTGGTCAGTCCTAATGAAAATCTTTAACTCAGCCACCACCACCTCCATCTCCTGTCTTTTGTTTGTGTCACCATCTCCAAACCATACATCATAGCAGGTCTCACTACCACATAAATCTTCACTCTTGCTGCTGTCCTTCTGCCACAAATCACCCCTGACATTCGTCTCCACCCATTCAGACCTGCCTACCCTCTATTCTTCACCTTTCTTCACCATTGCTTTAAATGGCTGACCCCAGGTATTTAAACTCACCCACCCTCACTCCCTCTACTCACTGCAGCAGCTTCACCATTACACCCATCTCCCTCTCATTCACACACATGTATTCTGTCTCGTTTCAACTGATTTTCTTTCCTCTTTTCTCCAGTGGATATCTCCGCTTCTCCAGGTTCTCCTTCACCTGCTCACTGTCCATGGATACGCTTGCCTAACCTCATCTGTTAACCTGTCCGTCACCACTGCAAACAAGAGGGGGCTCAGAGCTGATCCCTGAAAAAGCTAAAAGTTTAGCCTGTGTCTGTGGAGTCCCTCTTTGGTGTCCTCAGACCTGCCTGCCACAGCGGTACATCACAGATAATACTACAAAGATAAAGGACCAAGTCATTTAGACCAACTAAAGGTACACTGCCACAACATACTGAAACATGTTGTACATGTAATCAAAAATTTAATTTTCAATTAATTCCAGTCAATAACTTAATCCAAGAACATGGAAAGCTAGCCCAGTATAACCCAGGGCAAACAGAAAACATGTAAAACTTCAAACTAATTCAGAATTATTCAGGCAAGCAGCTGACTGAGGGAACACTCAGTCAAGTACCAGTTTGCTTATAAGGCAAACAGGTCAACAGCTGACGCCATCACCACTGACATACATGCTGCTGCCAGTCACACAGAGAAAAAGGGGAATTATGACTTGGGGTTCCCATCCCTCACCTGTGATTGGATCTAAAACTTCCTGACAGATCACCCAAAGACAGCGAGTGTGGGGACCTCCATATCCTCCACCCAGACCCCCAGCACCGGCTCACCCCACGGCTGTGTGTTAAGCCCCTTCCTCTATGCTCTGTACACACATGACTGTGCCCCCCCTGTGTTGGTCTACCAACACGTCGGCGGTGGTCGCCAAGGCTCAGCAGAGACTACACTTCTTAAGACTATTAAAAAAATGCCACCTGGAGGTAAACTTGCTGCAGACTTTCTATCACTCCACAATAGAAAGTGTGCTCAGATACTGCATCACGGTGTGGTATGCTGGCTGGGACAGAAAGGCCCTGCAGAGTGTTGTTAAAACGGCTGAGAAAATAATTGGCTGTCCCCTGCCCTCTCTAGATGACTTGGCAAACTCCCAAGAGTTAAACAGGGCTAGGAAGATCCTGGGCGATCCATCACACCCCAGTCATGTTCTCTTCAACCCCCTGCCCTCTGGCAGAAGATACAGGGCCCCAAAGAGCCAGACAAATCTGTTCAGAGACACTTTCTTTCCCTGGGCTATTACACTTCAAAATAATGATGCTCTGTATATTAGAAGGTGTAAATAAGAGCAAGCGTGGAGTGGGGGGGTGGACAGAGTACATACACATGTGTATGTACCTATGGGGTGGCTGTAGCTCAGTAGGTAGAGCAGGTCACCTACTGATCGGAAAGTCAGCGGTTCGAATCCTGGCTACTCCGGGCTACATGCCAATGTATCCTTGGGCAAGATACTTAACCCCAAGTTGCTCTCCGACCGTTCTGTCGGAGTATGAATGTGAGTGAATGTTAGGTAATTAAAAGCACTTAGCTTCATAAAAATGGAAGTGCTTGTATGAATGGGAGTGCATGGGTGAATGCAAACAGGTTGTATAAGCGCTTTGAGTGCTCTGACTGAGTAGAAAAGCGCTATATAAGAACTAGTCCATTTACCATTTATTTGATCTGTTTATTTTATTTTAAGACACTAGATAGAGACTGTGTACATAATTTTTGTTGTCACATCACTGCACAATGACAATAAAGGATATTCTATTCTATTATTCTGCTATGATTGTTATTTTCTCGCTGATAAATTCAAACTGCGGTGAGTAACCAGAGATAGAAGTAGCCAGAAATGCACAAGAGGAATCGACCTCACTAAACAGGCCAATCCTTGCAGGCTGCTTCGCCCCGACCTGTTACATTTCTTGGGATGTGCATGTCAGATTACATTGTAGGTTACAGCGTAGATTTCCCGATCGGGTTGGAACACAACCACATGAAAATTAACACATAATGCACCTCACACAAGCATAAGTGCCAGCAATGTCACCGGCCAATTACATAGGTTACGCTGTAGGCCGTTTGTTGATTACACTGTTTTTGTGATCATTTGGAGCTGAAATTGAAATTTGATTAATTGCACAGCCCTATCGTGAACCCATCTGTCACTCCTACTCCACACCTCACCACTGTCTCCCTGTCCTCATGTACATGTCCTGCAGCACCCTCACATACATCTGCTATTCCTGAGTTCCTCACGCAGTACCACAGTTTCTCTCTTGGTCCCCTATCATATACTTTCTCTAGATCTACAAAGACACTGCAACTTCTGACCATAGCTTCATGGTATGGCTCATCAGCATTCTCTCTGGAGTTACTATGGCTCTGAACATCAGTACCAGGACACTTTTCCATTCCTCAGGCATCCTCACACTCTACAGGATTATGTTAAATAATCTGGTCATGAAGTCTACTGCCCTCTCTCAAACATCTCCATACCTGGACAGGTATGTCATATGGACCAACCACCTTTCATCCTCTTCATAGCTGCTCTCAGTTCCTCTTTAGTAATCCTCTGCACTTCCTGATTCACTAACTTTCTTCCATCCATCCTCCTTTCTTTCTTATTTTTCAGCTTCTCAAATTACAACAAGACAAATATGCAGTGTAATTTCAGGTAACGTGTTCATGTATCAAATTGATTTAAATGTGTGAGATGAACTACTTTCCTATAGTTTAAACTTTCTTAAGATTATGAAATAAGTGTTTAATGTGTGGAAACTCTGACGTCCATCTGTGCTTGTGTCACTCCTTCTCCATCCCTCCTCACTTCTCTCTCCATCTGTCCACTTTGCCGTCTCTCCTCCACTCATCTCTGTCTGTCTTTGCCTCTCTGTCTCTCCGTCGCTGTGGGGAGCCTCATGTTGGCTTCACACCGTCTGCCTCTCGCCAGCAGACTGACTGACTGAAGCTCCCACTGCTTGAGTGATGCCACCATGACAGTACCGTTCTGGACACTGAGTGTGTGTAGGCATGTATTGAGGACTTTTTTTCTTCAGAGTTAGCATGTAGCGTATGTAGCTGGAGCAGCAGATAAGCCTTTGACAGTGGTAATTGTTTTCATAGAAAACAAACCTCTCTGTTGGTTTTATTAAAAATTAAAGTCCCCGTAAGCATGGGTCTTTGAGGTGTCACAGGCAATCTGTGAAATGGGACTGGGAGTGAGCCTAAATGAGCTGAGGTGACAGGCAAAATCTGGGAAAGCAGACAAGCTTTAACAGCTTCCAGACACTGCTGTCAGTCTGTGGTGCTGTGTTCCAGCTCCAAATGCCATCACAAGGATGAAGCATGTTCCACTTTGTTTAAAAACTTTCACTTGAGTGTGAATGTACCTAATTCACACTCATTTGTTAAGTCACTATCAACATGCTGCCCCTGCTATCTGATGGACGTTTCAGACTTTATAGCAAAGTATGCATCTGTGCTTGCCTTTGTTTTTAGTGCGGGGCTTGTCTCTAGAAGTGTGATTTACCTCAGCGCTCTCTCCACTTTGTCCACTTGTTTTCCTTGTTTGGTAAATACAGGTTTCTGTAACAAAGAGATGGGAGAAATTGAAGGTTAGAAAACAACAGTTTTCTTTGGTAACAGTTTTAACCTCATATGAAGTGGCATACCAGACTGTGCTGTCAAGCTATTTTCACACATGCTCCTTAACTTTTCTATCCATAACCTGAGCCATGTGTAAAAACACAAATGTCCCATGTAAAAATATAGCAGGCATCTGTGCAGAAAATTCAACCTTTGCATGGTGTATCTCCTACTGTCAGCTTCACACCTCTTCTAAGCCAGACATGTCTATCAGCAGCAAAACATCTGAAATGGACTATCTCCTGCTGTCTGCTCCCTCTAAGAAAGGGAAACATTGGATAATGCCTCTGTCACGGCTGCTGCAGCAGGCAGGACCCTAATGCAGGACACGAAGGCAAGAGTGATACTTGTACTTCACTGTTTGAAAAACACTTAAACAGAAACAGGCTGGTCAGAAGCCAGCTAGACGAGGAAACTTAAAACTAGAAATACAAAACACAGCAGGAACATCAACTTAGACGTTATGACAAGGACCCAACAAAAGACAAAGACAAAAGCAGACAAATACATCAGGGATGACAACAGGCAACATAATTACACAGGGGAAACAAAACTAAACACAAAGCACAAGGAACATGAGACTATCAAAATAAAACAGAAAGTGACTAATCATAACACACACAGACGTAACACAAGAAAACCTGACACCGAGGGAATCTAAACATATGACTAGACATCTACTTGAACACAGGCTGACAACACGGGACGACAGACACAAGACAAGGGGGGGACACTAAGGGGAAAACACAGGGAGAACTAAACTAGAGCTAAGGGGGAGGGAACCTAAACACCACACAAGGAAACAACGGGAAAGGAAACTAAACACAGAAGGGCCAAAACACAGGAACAAAATAGACACAGGAAGGAACGAAGGGAAACCTGAACAACATACAAATAACTAAAGAGAACACCCAAACTACAAATTGAGAATCTAAACTGTAAGAACTAATTAACCCAAAAACTAAAACAAAACTACACAAAAGAAATTAAACACACTGGGACACTGGCCCAGAACAATGTCAGCCTCAATATTCTGCCAAAATTAACAGCAGGACAGTCAGGCCCAAATGATTATACAGTTTAATAAGAACATCCCATTTCTTTGATGGTATGGTGGCTATGTCTCAGCATGTTTTCCTGTTGTCAGGACTACAGTATCTTCATCTGTTGTACAGGGACTATCTGAAGATAGGCCAATGACATAACCCCACTATGACCCACTTTCTGCAGAGTACTCACTTGGCTCAAAGCTGGATGCTGCGCCTTGTCACCAGTCAAATGAGCGCGACAACTCAGCGACTTGCAGACAAAGATTTGTTTGCATCTCCCCCGCAGCTCTAAGCTTGGATTCATGGTTATCTTGTTACAAGGAAGAGCTCTGAGCTGGAGACAAGCTGTTTTGAAATCTAACCCCAGTCTTTTTTCCCAGATTTCTTGTTTTAAAGGGTTTTTATAAGAGCATCAGTCCATACATGGCTGCTCAAAAACTATTTCACTTGAAGCAAGGTAAAAGGAGTGTTGGTTTTTTCCGTGGACTTCAGAATTTTGGCCAAGGAAACTGGATGGGAGGAGAACCAACCAATGCAGTTCGGCTGCACTGGTTGAGGGTGAGTGTTTCTATGGTGGCAAAAAAAGGACACTTTGTAAATGCCTGTCAGGTCAAGCAAAAAGATTGAGCCTGCTTGGTTAAAGTGGGGCTACTGGTGGGCAAAATTATGAACAATTCCTCCCTTCCCAGATTAATGGTTCCTGGAAAAATACACATCAAAACTCATCTCACCCAGTCCTAGTTTCATTAATTATTCCCTGGCCCGTAACCTAGACATTTCCCTGGAAACATTGTCTGAACCACTTCAAGTGACAACTTTAAATGGCACCGGATTAGCCAATATAATCCATAAGATTCATTGTTTCACTCAATTTTTTTCTGTTTGAATCACCACACGCCCCCATAGTTCTTGGACATTGCTGGCTAAGTGTGCATGAGCCAAATATTGATTGGCCTTCCTCAATCATTTTGT
Source organism: Archocentrus centrarchus (assembly GCF_007364275.1). NCBI lineage: Eukaryota > Metazoa > Chordata > Actinopteri > Cichliformes > Cichlidae > Archocentrus > Archocentrus centrarchus. The sequence continues at coordinate 34,505,126 of NC_044355.1, read as the reverse complement.
GTTTGTTTACCTTAACGACATTCTAATCTTCTCCAAGTCTCCACAGGAACATGAGATCCACATTTTTCAGGTCTTCTCACAAAACTTCATTGTACCCTTTGTGATTGAGTCTGTGATTAACCCTCCTTTTTGGACCCCCTCCGCCCACCCAGGTCATTGATGGTCAGCTGGCCGATTCCATCACCCGCATCATGGATGCTTGACACCATGGTCAGCTGGGAGGTCTGTGATCTAGAAGAATGGGCCTGGGTGCCACAGTCAGCTAACCTGGATAAGGGGTTGTCAGGGAGTATCATTGCAGGCATCGCAACAAGCAAGGCTCCCGTTTGGGGGTGGGGAATGTACTGTTATGGCCCTCTGTCCTCCTGTGTTCCTTCCAGTTCTCACTTTTCCCCACTCTCCTCTCCTGCTTGTTTGTGTCTGCTGTCTGGTGGTTTAAGGGTGGTACTAGTGTCTGAGCAGGACATTGATGCTGCTTACCGCTGTCCTGTCAAAACCTGAGCTGATGAAAAAGGAAGTCAATCACTTGTTAGAGAAAGGTTTGACTCGGCCCAGTCAGTCCCTGGAGCATCCCATAGCTACTTGCCCCTTCTGTAAGTCTGATGGCACACCCTGCTTCCGCACTGGTTTCTGGAAATTTAATGCTATAACTGTTTGATCCCCCCATTTCCTTGTATGAAGGTTTGCATTGATAGCATTGGCCCTGCCAAATCAATCCACCCATCCTGATTCCAGATGAATTAAAATCTGTCTGGGTCTTTGGTTTCTCAGCTGCTTCGGACAATCTGCTGAGGGAGAACTGATGGTGGCTAAGCTACCTTGGGCTGCACTGACTACAAGGGCCTTGCTAGCTATAATATTTTCCGGCATGTAGAGCTGGGTCTCCAAAGCTACAAACAGGCTATTTATTACTAGTACCATCATTGCTAAAGAAGGCTGAGGAGCAACTAAACATTATTAGAAAAGGGCCTTCTCACTCATCAAAAGTTTCCCAAACATTGGAGGGGGCTTTGAAAAGATAACTGCCCTAAAGCAATCCAACCCATAAGATAATTAGAGCAGGAGAAACAGCTTGTAATCATCAAGTGTTATGAAACTGCAGGGACCAGAGAACATCAGCAGTCACATTTACATGTGTGAAATCTCTTCAATCTGAATAAACTTCAGATTAGAACTTCACTGTTTACATGGACCCTAAATAACGTGAGCCAATAATGACCTGTGTTTGCGTTCATCAAGCCTTTGAACAGAATAAATCATTTTGGCCTGCACAGAATTGTCTAACTTTCCAGAAGTAGTGCAAGAAGAAGATTTGATTTCAATTCAATTCAATTCAATTCAGTTTTATTTATATAGTGCCAAATCACAACAAACAGTCACCTCAATGCGCTTTGTATTGTGGGTAAAGACCCTACAATAATACAGAGAAAACCCAACAGTCAAAATGACCCCCTATGAGCAAGCACTTGCCGACAGTGGGAAGGAAAAACTCCCTTTTAACAGCAGAACCAGGCTCAGGGAGTGGCAGTCATCTGCTGCAACCGGTTGGGGCTGAGGGGAGAGAGACAAGACAAAAGACATGCTGTGGAAGAGAGACAGAGATTAATAATAATTAATGATTAAATACAGAGTGAAGTATAAACAAAGTAAATAAGGTGAATGAAAAGAAAGAGTGCATTATGGGATCCCCCAGCAGCCTAAGTCTATAGCAGCATACCTAAAGGGTGGTTCAGGGTCACCTGATCCAGTCCTAACTATAAGCTTGATCATAAAGGAAAGTTTTAAGTCTAATCTTAAAAATAGAGAGGGTGTCTGTCTCCTGAATCCAAACTGGGAGCTGGTTCCACAGAAGAGGCGCCTGAAAGCTGAAGGCTCTGCCTCCCATTCTACTCTTAAGTATCCTAGGAACCACAAGGAATCCAGTAGTCTGAGAGCAAAGTGCTCTATTGGGGTGATATGATACGATGAGGTATTTAAGATGGGGCCTGATTGTTCAAGACCTTGTATGTAAGAAGGATTTTAAATTCTATTCTGGATATAACAGGGAGCCAATGAAGAGAAGCCAATATGGGAGAAATCTGCTCTCTCTTTCTAGTCCCTGTCAGTAGCTGCAGCATTTTTGATCAGCTGAAGGCTTTTCAGGGAGCTTTTAGGACAGCCTGATAATGAATTACAATAGTCCAACCTAGAAGTAATAAATGCATGAATTAGCTTTTTAGCATCAGTCTGAGAAAGGATGTTTCTAATTTACAGGTGATACAGAGAATGTGCTTTGGAAAAAGCACAAGAAAAATACACAATGAATGAACCCCATTCTGAATCAGTCAAGTTTTGCGTCAGATTCACAAAGCAACCAAATCTCACAATTACAACATTGGTCCACGGTTGTTTCAATATGAAGACTTCTTTTAATGGCAATGTTGTTTTACCAATGTTCTCTTATATTGGCCTGTATCAGTGTCATGTGAAAGAAAAGTGAAGTGAGTGGCTCCTCCCTGGCCTCCACACAAGTGGATGTGTGGGTTGGCTTGTTGACTTCCAAAAGTGAGAACAAATATACAACACAAAACAACGGTCTGACATGGGAAAGCATGTACCTACCAAAAGCTGTTCTATGTAGTGATGGGAAGTTCGGCTCTTTAGCATCGGCTCTGGAAGAAGACCCGACTCTTTCGGGCCCCAATTGGCTCTTTACTTATCACTTGTAGCCTCATGTTTTAGCCTAACCAAGCAAAAAATGAATGATTTGTGTGTTGAGAAGCTGTTTTGCATTCAGTGTTTTTATAATCAACTTTATAATTACTTTATTTTGTGCATTTTTCCTGTTAAAAAAAAAAATCTTACATTTAACATTTTAAAAACTTTTAAAACTCTCCAACTGCGTCAAGGGATGGACAGTTCTTATGTGTTGTGCAGGTTTATGGTGGATCCTGTTCTCACTGTAAGTTTCAGTTTGCAGTGCTGGCACCCTGGTTCCAGTTTCCTTAAATTGCAGCCAAATGCTACTAATAAGACAGTGGGGAGCGGGCTCTCATTCAACAGGATTCGTCTCTTCTGACTCACAGCAAAGCATCGGCTCTCAGAGCCGGCTCTTTTGCAAACGGCAAATCACTATTTCTATACAGTGTGTAGGATGCAATGTTTGTGTGTCATTGGTTCCAATTTGCTTCATAGAAATGCTAAAAGCCGTTTAATAGCCACAACTTGTTTTACATATTGTCTAAATTTATATCCTACTGAGCATGTCTGGTATGTGAGACATATGTTGGTGTACTGTATCTCTGCCTTTGCAGCAGCTAGAGGTAGACATGGTGGGAGTGAAACAAAACTGGTCTATATCTGACAATGATTTTGTTTGAAATCTTAAAAAAAAAAATCATCTTGATGGTCAAAAGGCTAGAAACACAGTTTATGAACAGCGGAAGGCGCCCAGAATCCACCAAACCAGTGAACAGTGGAAAAAAACAATTAAAAAGTTTGATGACCTATTATAAAGCCAAGAGTCACAAAACTATATATTAGGGTTTTCATTTTTCATTTTTCATTCAGATTCAGCACTTAAGGAATAGAAAACAGCACTGAGCAGATCCCCATAGACACAGAAGGTTATATCTACAGAGAAACTATTAATAGAGTCGAGAAAAAAATCAAGTTAGAGGTGTGGAACTGTTACATTTCTCATTTTAAGTTTTCTGGTGGGTTGCCTTAATTATTTTAGTTTTTTTGAGTGAAATGCAAATACTTTGCCATATTCAATTTGTGGAAACAAAAATGTTAATCTGTTGTCTAAATATTGAAAAATATTACAAACTTATTTTTTGTAACTATGCAGGAAGAAGACCAAGCTCATCATAAGCTAATGCCAAAGCTATGTGCAGTTAATCAAATGAACAACAAGCTTTTATGGAAAAGAGCCGCAAAGCATGTGGACCGAAGAACAGCAGGAAAGATGTCTGCAACGGGAAGAGAGGTTCCTCACAATCTATAGAAGAGACCTCCCACCCGAATGAGCGCCTCAAGAGCAAATTTTTTTAGAGCCATCTTCCCACAGCTGTGCCCACCTCGAGTACTCATACCCTCAGCATCAGCACAACTGCAGCACGCCTGCTAATTTTTAACCAACACAGCCCAAACTACAGTGAACATTACAACTCTATCACCTCTAAGACCTAAATATCTAGTTAATTGCAACAATTACATTCACAATCTTAAATTTTGTTCTATTAAAACTGAATGTTGAAATAGTTTATGTTCAGTATAAAGTAGGGCAAAGTTTTTACTTTTTTTAAAATTAATAATTGTTTATTTTTTGCACAGCACTAGCAGTCAAGTGCTAACAAGTCACTTTATGTCATGTTTGAATGCGCATTTAAGATCATTCAACTACTCTAACTGATTTTTATTCAAGATTTTTCTAAACTAAGTCAATGCCATATTTTTCCAGTGCTTTAGAATGTATAATTACTGACACACCAAAAATACTACTATCAATACTTTGAACTGTAATTACAAAAAAAAAATACTATAATAACTGAAAGTTTAAGAATAATACTATAAGAATTGAAAATTAATTGTGAACATTAAATTACTGAATTCTTGTTTTTTGGTTAAACCACACATCAGTGTAGGCGCCCTGTGCGAATAGAATAGAATAGAATGCCTTTATTGTCATTATACAGGATGTACAATGAGATTGGAGGGCCACTCCTGTTCAGTGCCATGTAACAGAAAATCAAACTCTCTAAAATAAAAATATTATAATCTAGTATGATCAATATAATCAAGAGATATACAGAAATAAACAATGTGTAAAATATACAAAAAATAGAATGTATAAAAATATATACATACATTGGTGCATCTGTACATTGTAAGAAAAGTAAATATGTGTATACATATAATAATGAAGATGATGAATATTGCGGGCAGCACGGTGGCGCAGTGGTTAGCACTGCTGCCTCACAGTTAGAATACCATCTGGAAGGCCTGGGTTCGATTCCACCTTGGCCCAGGCCTCTCCCTCTCTCTGTGTGGAGTTTGCATGTTCTCCCCGTGCTTGCGTGGGTTTCCTCCGGGTACTCCGGTTTCCTCCCACATTCCAAAGACATGCACTTACTGGGGTTAGGTTAACTGGCTAGTCTAAATTGCCCATAGGTGTGAATGAGAGCATGAATGTGAGTGTGAAAGGTTGTTTGTCTCTCTGTGTTGGCCCTGCGACAGGCTGGCGACCTGTACAGGGTGTACCCTGCCTCTCGCCCTATGACAGCTGGGATAGGCTCCAGCCCCCCCGCGACCCTGAACAGGATAAGCGGAAGTGAATGGATGGATGGATGGATGATGAATATTGCACTTGGTGAATGAATATTGCACTAGTGAATGAATACTGGATATTACACAATATAGGAATGTCAGATATTGTTCAGTATGAATAATATAATATTGCACAGTTACAGTGGGTGAGTGTTTGAGTTCAGGGTGGTGATTGCTCTGGCGAAGAAACTGTTCTTGAGTCTGTTTGTTCTGGCTTTGATGCACCTGTAGCGCCTGCCAGAGGGCAGCAGGTCAAACAGGTCAAAGCCAGGGTGTGAGCTGTCCTTGATGATGTTCCTGGCTCTGCTGATGCAGCGGGAGGTGTAGATGTCCATCAGGGAGGGGAGAGGGCAGCCAACGATTCTTTGTGCTGTCTTGACTACCCTCTTGACTTGACTACTAAGGTTTTTGGACATACGTTGTCAATACCTCCCTTACACTGCTTCCATCACTACTGCACTGAAGATCACTGGCTGGTTGGGCTGAGAGTAATTGTCTTACTACAGGCCTCTTCCAACTGTCTGCTGTGGGAATGATCTTGCTTCTTGTGACAGAAGTTGGTGCACCAAAGGTAGCAGTCACAGTTGGTGCAAAAGTGAAATGAAAGTCACTTTTTAGAAGAACCCTCCACCTCACCTTCAGCAATCCAAAAGCCATCTCTACTCCCACCCTGACTGAGCTGAGTTAGGTGTTAGAGGACACCTGTTCAGGAGTCAGGCCAGTCAAGAAATGGGTTAGCAGGGTCACCAACAATTAAGAAGTTGGTGTCTTTTCTCTGTGTTGTTCACACTCTCTTCCAGAAAAGGAACATTTGGGGTTCAAGTTTTTGCTTGCAAACACAGTTTGACACTTGCACTTTATTGTTTTTGTAATACAGGCAAGGAAGTGTACATTTAAAGCCAGTATTTCCCCCTCATCCAAAAATGCAGAATTTACTTTGCTTACCTGAAGCAATAGATGAGCCCTTTGGAAGAGTTCAGACTGGCACAGGGCATGTGTGCACTTCCTGGCATTTTATAGCTGATGCTCCAACATTGTAAGAATGGGAGGGAGAAATGTGAAGATAGCATCATTTCATAAAACATCACTTCGTTCTCTGTACATAAATGATTTTAGTAATATTGAGAAATGGCCCAAATATTTTTTTTTTTCATACTCTGGTGGAAGAAGATGTACCGCTTCAACTTTTACTCGAGTAAAGTCCAGATTGTGAAGTGTACTCAAGTAAAAAGAAAAAAAAAAACACCCAGAAAACATGAGCTGTGCATTTTATTACCCACTGATAAAATGCAGCATATAGTTTGTATAAGACTAGCTTTTGGAGCATCACATATATTGCCAAAACTTTAGAAAGAACAAATTCAGGAAAAAAAAAAATCATATGGCTGAACCTGGATTAAATGTTAATTCCTAAAAGGCACAAAAGAGTTAACTGTTTTGAGAATGTAAAGAGTAGAAAGGAGAGAAGTTGCTAAAAAATGTAAGAGAAAGATTAGCCAGGAAAACTAACACAAAGAAAAACATACGGTCCTCTCCCACCAGCCTTTACTTCTCATCTGCTTCCACTGGCTCCTTGTCTTTGGTGGAGGAGTGCCCCTAAACTGAATATCACTGGGATGAAATAAATGTCCTGATTTTTATCTCTCAAAAAGAGAAAAACGACTGATTTTTATCTCTCCCATATTGGCTTCTCTTCATTAGCCCCCTGTTAGGGGTGGCTGTAGCTCAGTAGGTAGAGCAGGTCACCTACTGATCGGAAGGTCAGCGGTTCGAATCCTGGCTACTCCAGGCTACATGCCAATGTATCCTTGGGCAAGATACTTAACATGCGTGTGAATGTTAGTTAAAAAGCACTTAGCTTTGTAAAAATGGAAGTGCTTGTATGAATGGGAGTGCATGGGTGAATGCAAAACAGGTTGTATAAGCGCTTTGAGTGCTCATACTGAGTAGAAAAGCGCTATATAAGAACTAGTCCATTTACCATTTAAATCTAGAATAGAATTTAAAATTCTTGTTCTCACATACAAGGTCTTGAATAATCAGGCCCCATCTTATCTCAAAGACCTCATAGCTGCATGGAAGCAGGTTGTGTGGCTTGTTGAGGAAGGGAGGATCCAGGAGCAGGAGGAAGTAAAAAACAAGTGAACCTTTACTTTGACTGAACAAAAATAAATACATGAACCAAAAGAAGAAAACTAAAAGGAAACCTAAACTGGGAGGAAACTGAAGGAATACAAAAACACTGCCTCAAAAGACAACAAGACTCTGACATCTGAGCAGGGGACAACTCAGACAATAATTTAGTATTGTAGACAATAATCTGATTTAGTGCTCAGTTCAGATAAAATCATTATAGTGGGTGATTTTAACATCCACGTAGATGCTGAAAATGACAGCCTGAACACTGCATTTAATCTATTGTTGGATTAAATTGGCTTCTCTCAAAATGTAAAGGAGCCCACCCACCACTTTAATCATACTCTGGATCTTGTCCTGATATAGGGCATAGAAACTGAAAACTTAACAGTATTCCCTGAAAGCCCCCTCCTGTCTGATCATTTCTTAGTAACATGTACATTTACTTTAATGGATTACACAGCAGTGGGGAATAAGTTTTATTACAGTAGAAGTCTTTCTGAAAGTGCTGTAACTAAGTTTAAGGATCTACTGTAATTTCTTCATTATTATGCTCTTCAGTGCCAACACAGTACAGAGCAGCTACCTAAACTCTGCTCCCAGTGAGGTCGATTATCTCATCAGTAGTTTTACATCCTCACTGTGTACAACTTTGGATACTGTGGCTCCTCTGAAAAGGAAAGCTTCAAATCAGAAGTGCCTGACTCCGTGGTATAATTCACAAACGCACAGCTTAAAGCTGATAACCCGAAAGCTGGAGAGGGAATGGCGTCTCACTAAATTAGAAGATGCTCATTTAGCCTGGAAAAAGAGTTTGTTGCTCTATAAAAAAGCCCTCCGTAAAGCTAGGACATCTCACTACTCATCATTAATTGAAGAACAACCCCAGGTTTCTTTTCAGCACTGTAGCCAGGCTGACAAAGAGTCAGAGCTCTGTAGAGCCGAGTATTCCTTTCATTTTAACTAGTAGTGACTTCATGGATTTCTTTACAAATAAAATTTTAGACATTAGAGAAAAAATTATTCATAACCATCTCGAAGATTTCTCTTCATGTTCGGCTGCTTTCAGCACTGCTGGTATTTGTTTAGACTCTTTTGCTCCAGTTGGTCTTTTGGAGTTAACTTCAATAGTTACTTCCTCCAAACCAGCAACATGTTTGTTAGATCCCATTCCTACTAGACTGTTCAAAGAAGTCTTTCCAATTATTGATGCTTCAATCTTAAAAATGATCAATCAGTCTTTATTAGTTGGCTATGTACCACAGGCCTTCAAGGTGGCTGTAATTAAACCGCTACTTAAAAAGCCATCACTTGACCCAGCTGTCTTAGCTAATTATAGGCCAATCTCCAACCTTCCTTTTCTCTCAAAGATTCTTGAAAGAGTAGTTGTAAAACAGCTAACTGATCATCTGCAGAGGAACGGTTTATTTGAAGAGTTTCAGTCAGGTTTCAGAATTCATCACAGTACAGAAACAGCATTAGTGAAGGTTACAAATAATCTTCTTAGAGCCTCTGACAGTGGACTCATCTCTGTGCTTGTCCTGTTGGACCTCAGTGCAGCTTTTGATACTGTTGACCATAACATTTTATTACAGAGATCAGAGAATGCTATAGGTATTAAAGGTACTGCACTGCAGTGGTTTGAATCATATTTATCTAATAGACTCCAATTTGTTCATGTAAATGGGGAGTCTTCTTCACACACTAAGGTTAATTATGGAGTTCCACAGGGTTCTGTGCTAGGACCAATTCTATTTACATTATGCATGCTTCCCTTAGGCAGTATTATTAGAAAGCACTGCATCAATTTTCATTGTTATGCAGATGATACTCAGCTTTACCTATCAATGAAGCCAGATGACACACATCAATTAGTTAAACTGCAGGAATGTCTTAAAGATATTAAGGCCTGGATGACCTCTAATTTCCTGCTTCTAAATTCAGATAAAACTGAAATTCTTGTTCTCGGCCCCACAAATCTTAGAAACATGGTGTCAAAGCAGATACTTACTCTGGATGGCATTACTTTGGCCTCCAGTAACACTGTGAGAAATCTTGGAGTCATTTTTGACCAGAATTTGTCCTTCAATATTAAACAAATATGTAGGACCGCTTTTTTGCATTCGCGCAATATTTCTAAAATTAGAAACATCCTTTCTCAGAGTGATGCTGAAAAGCTATTTCATACATTTATTACTTCTAGGCTGTACTATTGTAATTCATTATTTACAGGCTGTCCCAAAAGCTCCCTGAAAAGTCTTCAGCTGATCCAAAATGCTGCAGCTAGAGTACTGACAGGGACTAGAAAGAGAGAGCATATTTCTCCCATATTGGCTTCTCTTCATTGGCTCCCTGTTAAATCTAGAATAGAATTTAAAATTCTTCTCCTCACCTACAAGGTCTTGAATAATCAGGCCCCATCTTATCTCAAAGACCTCATAGTATCATATCACCCAAACAGAGCACTTCGCTCTCAGACTGCTGGCTTACTTGTGGTTCCTAGGATACTTAAGAGTAGAATGGGAGGCAGAGCCTTCAGCTTTCAGGCGCCTCTTCTGTGGAACCAGCTCCCAGCTTGGATTCGGGAGACAGACACCCTCTCTATTTTTAAGATTAGGCTTAAAACTTTCCTTTATGATAAAGCTTATAGTTAGGGCTGGATCAGGTGACCCTGAACCCTCCCTTAGTTATGCTGATATAGGCCTAGTCTGCTGGGGGGCCCATAATGCACTGTTTCTTTTCATTCACCTTATTTACTTTGTTTATTCTCCACTTTGCATTTAATCATTAATTGATATTAATCTCTGGCTCTCTTCCACAGCATGTCTTTTCTCTCCCCTCAGCCCAACCAGTCACAGCAGATGACTGCCCCTCCCTGAGCCTGGTTCTGCTGGAGGTTTCTTCCTGTTAAAAGGGAGTTTTTCCTTCCCACTGTCGCCAAGTGCTTGCTCATAGGGGTCGTTTTGACTGTTGGGTTTTCTCTGTATTATTGTAGGGTCTTTACTCACAATACAAAGCGCATTGAGGCGACTGTTTGTTGTGATTTGGCACTATATAAATAAAATTGAATTGAATTGAATTGAATTGAATTGAAATCATATCTTCTTCTTGCACTACTTCTGGAAAGTTAGACAATTCTGTGCAGGCCAAAATGATTTATTCTGTTCAAAGGCTTGATGAACGCAAACACAGGTCATTATTGGCTCACGTTATTTAGGGTCCATGTAAACAGTGAAGTTCTAATCTGAAGTTTATTCAGATTGAAGAGATTTCACACATGTAAATGTGACTGCTGATGTTCTCTGGTCCCTGCAGTTTCATAACACTTGATGATTACAAGCTGTTTCTCCTGCTCTAATTATCTTATGGGTTGGATTGCTTTAGGGCAGTTATCTTTTCAAAGCCCCCTCCAATGTTTGGGAAACTTTTGATGAGTGAGAAGGCCCTTTTCTAATAATAAAGAAAAAATACAGAAATTACCCATCCCTGTGCTATATCTTAGCCCTAAAAAGACTGTTGCTGCTGCTTCAGTGTGTCTGTGTGAGAATGGTGAAGTGGTATGCATTGTTGTGAGAAAGGACTTGTGTATTCGTGTAATTGTCATTCATGACTGTGAATACAGTCTCTGTATTAGTGTTAACCCTGCACACCATTGCACACTTGGAATGCCAAATTCTCTATACCCTGCTCTCTTCCCTCCAGGCTCAGCTGACTATCTGAGTAGACTGTGATGCATGTCTGTCTGCACCACTGACTTGATGGGACTTGATTTAAAAAAGAAAATCTCTTTCTGGAACCAATTCATGTTTCTCATCCAGTGGCCTGCTCGGTGCAGCTCTGACAGTCTGCAGACAACATGAATCATGCACTTATGTGTCTGTGTATGTTTCACTCACTGCCTGCCACTCATGTAAGTCTGCGGGCAATCTTGAGTCCAGAGTCTGGGCAGGAAGCAGCTGTGTGTGTGGTGTAGTGATGTAGTGGTTCACTAGAGGGAGCACAAGGTCTAACTGGAGCTGCTCTCCTCCACTCAGCTACACACAGACCCACTGAGCACAAACTGATGGCACAGATTTGTTGTTAATGCTAAGATGAAGCCTGAGGTCAAAGTGATGAGGCAAGAGTTGACTTAAAAGAATATCTGACTCCTGGTATGTGTATTTTTGTCATTTTGGTCTATGACTCATCGAGTGTGTGAACAAACAGTTTCAACAGTTGAAACTTTTGAACTAACTGAGATGCTCCTGAAAGAGATATATGTGCAGAGAGAGATTACTGTGCAAAAGTCTCAAACCAGCCCTATTTTTCTTTTCATTTTCTAAAGTAGGCATGAGCAATAGTTCTCCAGGCTTTCTGTCTTTTGACATCAGAAGAAACCAGAAGAAGTATTCCTGAAGACTACTTAAAGAAATTACAAGAACATTTGCCTAAGACAGTTCAGGCTGTGTTGAAGAATAAAGGTGGTCACACCAAAGTTTGGCTTTCAAGCTCATTAGAATTGTACAAGCTCTGTTTTTACCTTAAGAAAATGAGAGAGAGAGAGAGAGAGAGAGAGAGAGAGAGAGAGAGAGAGAGGATGGTGGATGGTAAGTGAATCAGGAAGTCCAGAGGATTAATAAGGTGCTGTAATCTGCATGATGTGCAGAGGGTCCAAATGCAGATGCATGTAGGGAAAGGGGAGTTTAGCTGAAAGCACGTTGTTTCTTGACTGATGGTAGCAAAGTCTAGAAAAAGCAAAAACACATGGTATAAAAGGAGTAACTGAGAAACATAAAGTTAAAGAAATACACTGGAACTAGAGGTACAACAGGATGAGGGGAAAAGAGTCTCTGACAAAGGACAAGGGGAGACAGCAACTATAAATATATAGAAGGGCAATTTGGGGACGTGGAGATACCTTCACACAGGTGAACAAAAATTACAGAAGACGAGACAAAGCAAAACTAAAATCAAATCACAAGCAACAGTAACTCTGAAAAAAACAGCAAGTGTCATAACTACATGGGGAAAACACAAACACATGAATGAACTTAATACAGTAGACTTGACACAAGAGGATGGAACACTGAGGGTTCATTAAAATCTGGAATCAAATTGAATATTTAAATAAAAAAACTTGAAAGTCCAAAAACTCACCAAACATTGACTCACAAAAACAACTCCCAAAACAACCCAGGACCATGACCCAAGTGGGCAGAGGGGGGCCTTGAAGGAGGGACTGGAACAGAACAAAAGGAAAACAGGGAGCACCAGAGTAACAGGTTTGGTGGTCAGACTGGCTATAGAGCAAGACAGGTGAGATGCAGCAGTTCTGGGGGCCTCCCGGTGGAGAAGGAGCAACTCTTGGGACCGGCCAAGGGACCAGCCTCAGAGGAGGTGACCCCCCAGGATACAGAAGAGGAAGCCAGCTGTAGAGCCTTTCAGGAGGCCGGTGATGATGTCCTTCAGGTGGCTGGGGTGGTGGCCAGTGATGACAGAGGTGATGGGACACCTCTGCTGGCTTGGCTGGAAGCTGGCGTTGACAGCAGCAGAGATCCTCTGAATGCCCGTGATTAAGGAAACTCTGGAGACCTGTTTGGCAGATTCTGGATCTGACAGCAGTGAAGACTTTGAAGAGTTGGGATTACCTGAACAACTTGTGGGACATAGGAAGGTCAAAATACTCAGAAGGCTGGGGCTGCTCAAAAGGGGATGCTGTCTTCTCTGAAAGCTTGGGTTGCACTGTGTCCACGGGATACACCGGGACACTGGGGGCTCAGGTGACTCTGGAGGCTGAGGCTGTGCGGAGCGCTTGAAGTGCACTGGAAGCCAGAGTTGAAGCCCAGAGTTGGGCCTGGCCACCCACCGTAGGGGCAGGTATGAGTCCTGGACCAAGAATGGAGGTCCCAAGCAGTGCATAGGTGCACATTGAAGTTTCTGGAGAGGCCTGCTCTGTCCCAAGGGACACAAAAACTGAGATAGACTGAGAAACTGTTTGCTCAGATTCAAGAAGCAAAGCTTGGGGGTTGCTTGAGCAACTAAAAACTCGGTATTTAGAAACAAAAACAAAAACCGGATTCCTCATTAACTGGCTGGAGAAACAGGTTCAACCTCGGAATGCACCAGGATACAAAAAATTTCTTAATATCAATCACCCGAGTAAGAGAGACCCATAGTCAGTATTTGTCAGTTCACTAGAAAGGATATCAGTCTTTATGTTAGACGGCTCCAGAACAAATTACCCACTCTCTGCCATTATTAATAAAGGAGCATTAAATTCAGATAGGTCACTAGAGGGCTCAGAAAGACAAAACTCAAAAAAATCAGAAGAGCAAGGCTCAGAAATAGAAATGTTTCTGTGCACATATATTCTCACTGGCTCAGCAACAGGAATCAAACTGGTAATTTTCAAGCCCAAAAGCAGAATATGGTCTTTAAATTCTGGTATAGCTCATGAATTTTGAGCTTTTTATACTGTAAATCTGGTCACTTTCAAATTCACTAAAAATTTACTGGTGAAATAAGAATCATGCAAATAAAAAATTATGCAAGTTTTAATGTTCTATTTTTCTTTAATTACTAGAAAATACATTTTCTAAAACTTGTTGTGTTGTGTTGTCAGAGCCTGTGCTACTTTGAGTAATCGACACAGTAAAATGCTTAATAAAGACACGGGCTGTTCATGAGCTGTTCTCAGTTCCAGAACAGCTGAGCTAACTTTATCTTCTGATGTGGATGATTAGATGAAGTTAACTGGCCTGGTACAAATGAATAATTGCAGCAAGAAATTGTTATTATTGTTAATCATCCTTCAAATTTATTTAACTACTGATGCTAATATCTTAACTGCTGTTGTCTTAATGGGGTCCTAAGGCCAGAACTACAGACAAAATGTGTTTGTTTTTGTTTGTTTGTTTTTTATTCATACACTGGTCATTACAAGATTCTGACTTGTTTGTTTCCATAACACATCTTTTGTTTTTGGTTTTTTCTCACAGCCCAAGCCTTTGTACATTTATTAATATCACGGATCATAAGCCCAGTCACAAGAGTTATCTTTATTTTGGTGGTTTAAATGACAGTATGGGGTGTTTTCTTTCTCTAATTGTCTTGATTTAATTCCAACTTCCAGTTTTACCCTTTATTCTTGTCACTCCACCCATTTATTGGTCTGCACATAAAATAACAATATATTTGTGGTAATAACCATATCTTTATACTAAATATTAATTCACAGTCCTCAATCAGACCATGGTTTGCATTTACGCCGGCAGGGGTCGTATGCGCTCCGCGGATGTACAACTCTCCCTGCCTCTCTGTTCCACTGCTGTGTGGTTGGAAGAGAGATATAACGTTACTGCCGTTGGGTGTAATTATAAGGCACAGCCTTGAGAGCAGCACGTGGATAGTGAATGCATTCGAATTAATGCATGCATATCACAACATTTGCATGCATTAACCCGGTTCGCCCAGCATGTCCTTAGACGCACACAGGCCCTGCCACCAAGTCAACAAGTTCTTCACTCTAATCACACCCTGGTTCATTAGTTATGCACTTTATAACACACATGTTGAGAAGGGCATTCTGCAGGTGAGAGACTCAGTCATAAATGCCTTGTTGTTCTCTCTCCTTTTTTCCTTTGCGCCAGGTACCCTTAAGAGAAGTCACTCAGAGACGCTCAGAGAGAGGTAGAGCGATATAGAGAAGCAGTGAGGGGGACAAGGGCCGAACGAACCCTTGACAGACAACCCCAGTAGCCAATCAGGAGAGCGCTTTCCGCGTGATTTACAGTGGTGGAGGCTGCGAGGGGAGGCGCGATGCTGGGGAAAAAAGCAAATAGTTGAGTGAACACCGTCAGTAGACAGTGGAGTGGAGGCGACTGCAGTGAGGGAACAGGTTGCCAAGAAGAAACAGACAGCCAGAAACACAAAGAGAAGAAGTCTGAAGTATATCTAATTAGGGACAATCATCGAACAGGATATGTATCTCTTGTGTTTTTTCTATGGATTATAATTTATTTTTTCCAACTCCGCTTAAGGGTGCTTTCAGTTCTCTGGCGATACTTCATTGGAATGTGCGCTGTAGCTTCACTTGGACGAATCGAAAAAAGCAACAGAGCTAATCTTAAAAAAAAAAAAATTATATATATATATACATATATTATAAATAATTTAAATTCCTTTAAAAAATGAACTGTCTCTCTTTTAATCAGACAGAGTTGTCCGGACCTCTTGTATATTTTTAGAGACTTTTACGCATTCTGGAGACTTTTACCCCCGACTAAAATGGGTGATGGAAATTGACATTTTGTTCATTAAAAGAAGAAAATAAGATTTATGACATTTTTACCCAAGTGCACTTGTTTTCCCGGCAATGATTGTGCTTTTGATTGTCCTGTGCATCACGGATGGAGTGTTCTCTCAGATACGTTACTCTGTCCCGGAGGAGGCGGACCATGGCACACTGGTGGGAAATATTGCCGAGGACCTGGGGCTGGACCTCACCAAGCTGGCCTCCCGCCGCTTTCAAGTGGTGCCCAGTTCTCGGACACCCTACCTGGAGGTGAACCTGGAGAACGGCGTCCTGTTTGTTAACGAGAAAATCGACCGGGAGCAGATCTGCAGGCAGAGTGCCAGCTGTCAGCTCAATATGGAGGTGTTCTTGGAGAATCCTTTAGAGTTGTTTCGGGTTGAAATCGAGGTGGTGGACATTAACGATAATCCACCCAGCTTCCCGGAGACAGATATCACGGTGGAGATCTCGGAGAGCGCCACTCCGGGCACCCGTTTCCCCTTGGAGAGCGCGTTCGACCCGGATGTTGGCTCAAACGCTTTACGCACATATGATATCACTACTAACAACTATTTTTACTTGGATGTGCAGACCCAAACGGACGGAAACAAGTTCGCGGAGCTTGTCTTGGAGAAGCCGCTGGACCGGGAGCAGCAGGCGGCGCACAGGTACGTGCTAACCGCGGTGGACGGTGGTCAGCCTCCCCGGACTGGCACCGCGCTGCTGGTAGTTAAAGTCTTGGACTCTAATGATAACGTGCCAGTGTTTGACCAGCCTGTGTACACGGTAAGCCTCTCGGAGAACGCACCGCTTGGCACACTGGTCATACAGTTGAACGCTACCGACCTGGATGAGGGACTAAATGGGGAAATAGTTTATTCCTTCAGCAATCACATCTCCAGCCGCGTCAAAGACCTGTTCAGTATAGATCCGCGCACCGGGCGCATTGAGGTGCGCGGAGAGGTGGATTTCGAAGAGAGCAGTCTGTATCAGATCTTTGTTCAGGCCAAGGACCTGGGACCAAATGCCGTGCCCGCGCACTGCAAAGTGCTCGTCAAAGTCACCGACGTGAACGACAACGCACCAGAAATCACTTTCAGCACTGTCACAGAGTCGGTAAGCGAAAAAGCGGCACCTGGCACCGTGATCGCACTGCTGAGTGTGACGGACCGGGACGCAGAGGAGAATGGACAGATCCACGTGGAAATCCTCGGTGATGTTCCGTTTAAACTGAAATCGTCCTTTAGAAATTATTTCACTATAGTCACCGACGGGCCGCTGAACCGCGAACAGGCGGACTCCTACTCCGTTACTGTGGTTGCGCGGGATAAAGGAACACCGTCACTCGCCACCAGTAAGTCCATCCGAGTCCAGGTGTCAGATGAGAACGACAATGCACCCACATTTACGCAGCCCATATATGATGTATATGTGACGGAGAACAATGTCCCAGGGGCGTACATACATGCTGTGACGGCTCTGGACCCGGACATTGGGCAGAATGCCGTCATCAGCTACTCCATATTAGAGTGTGACATCCAGGGCATGTCAGTCAAAACCTATGTGTCGATCAACGAGGAGACAGGCTATCTATATGCACTCAGATCTTTTGATTATGAACAGCTGAAGGATTTCACATTCATGGTCAAGGCCAAAGACGCAGGGACGCCAGAGCTCTCCTCCAATGCCACTGTCAAAGTCATCATTGTGGACCAGAATGACAATGTCCCGCTAGTGCTGGCTCCCCTGGGAAAGAATGGCACAGCCAAGGAGCCCCTGCCCCGCTCTGCTGAGCCAGGCTACCTGGTGACACGTGTTGTGGCCATGGATGCCGATGATGGAGAGAATGCACGTCTGTCCTACAGCATCCAGAGGGGAAATGAAAATGGCATGTTCCGGATGGATTGGAGAACGGGTGAACTCAGGACTGCTAGGCGGGCATCCGCCAAGCGAGACCTCCATCAGCTGTACGACCTGTTGATTGAGGTGAGAGACCACGGCCAGCCGCCTCTGTCCTCCAGTGCCAGTGTGCTGGTGATGCTGGTGGACAGTGTGGCTGAAGGTCGCAGCAGTGGGGAAAAAGGTGGCACCTCCAAGGCCAAAGACAGCACCCTGGACCTCACTCTCATCCTTATTATCGCCCTGGGTTCAGTCTCCTTCATCTTCCTCCTGGTCATGATTGTGCTGGCTGTGCGCTGTCAGAAGGACAAAAAGCTCAACATATATACTTGCTTGACCAGTGACTGCTGTCTCGGTTGCAGCTCCTGCTGCTCACGGCAGGGCAGGGCCCGCAAGAAAAAGCTCAGCAAGTCGGATATCATGCTGGTGCAAAGTGCTGTTAATGTCAGTGGGGCTGGTACAGCTCAAGTCCCTGTGGAGGAGTCTGGGAGCTTTGGCTCCCACCACCAAAACCAGAATTATTGCTACCAGGTATGTCTCACTCCAGAGTCTGCCAAAACTGACCTCATGTTCCTAAAGCCATGTAGTCCTTCTAGGAGCACAGACACCGATCACAACCCGTGTGGGGCCATAGTGACAGGGTACACAGACCAGCAGCCTGACATCATATCAAATGGCAGCATTTTATCAAATGAGGTAAGAGTCCCTCTCCTCCCTATAGTTTAAATTCCCTTTCTTCCGCATGTCTAAAACCTTCTTCATATCCCCGTACTTAGACTCCTGAAGCCTGCCTGTTAGATAAGAATGAAATATATGACAGAGACATTCAGGAGCCATTTCAACCCCAAAATTTCACTTCAGTGGCATGCTAGATCTTCAAATGGTGTGTTGAGTGTTGATACACACACTATAGCACAATATAATAGATTTCAGGAAAAGAATTAAAGCAAACATATGAATTAGAATCCCGTCAGCTGACACATTGCCTTTTGCAGTCCTCGGGGAGATCGGAGTGAAAAAGCAATGACTGCATGTTTATGTTTTCCTTCCAGATTTATAAATTTAAAAAATCTGTGCATAAAGACAGTGTATGTTGGCAAAGAGGCTGCTGGTTGGTGTGAGCGGATTCAAGGGTGTGTGTACGTGTGTGTGAAGCCCAGTCGCCCAGGATAAGAGCATTTGTATTAAGCGTACTGTTCAAAATGTTGCTGAGTCGCACTAGAACAAAGACGTGTCTCTGGGCTGTCACAGCCTGAATAGGTGCACTACTTCATCTTGCACCTTGGCAACATGTCTGTAGAGCTGTGCTTCTTCTCCACCCTGTGGGGAAACCCACCTCACCAAACACACGCTCCACCAAAGAGTGTGTGTTTATACGTGTCATTCATATTACATGTATCATTCACATATATGAATGATACATGTAATAGTTGAACAGCATTTCATACATGACACTGTATGGGTTGTATCATCGCTGGCTCAGTGGGTGCAGTCTTGTTTTATTTTTTTTCTGTTGTCTTTTTCTCTGTGCTAATCGTGTTACGTAAGGATACACACTAAAAACTGCCCCTTCTCTTTCAGACCAAACACCAGCGAGCTGAACTGAGCTACCTGGTTGACAGACCGAGACGTGTTAACAGGTAAATATGGAAAAAGCTTTTCTACTGCTCACTCTGTCACTTCCACTTGTAATGAAACTTTTATCTGTTGTCTGCTTCTAGCTCATGCACTGATATCTCCCATTACTGTGATGATGAGATGAAATAAGAAAGATAAAGAGAGGCTGGGTTTGCTGTTAGCTGTAATCAAAACGCTAAATTAGGCTTTGCTTTAATGTTCTCTTTGTTTTAGTTCGGCCTTCCAAGAAGCAGATCTGGTCAGTTCCAAAGACAGTGGCCACGGAGACAGCGAGCAGGGAGACAGCGACCATGACGCCACAAATCGAGGCCATTCCTCCGGTAAGTACTGGCTTTGGATACAACCTGTCTCTTTTCCTTGTGTCGGGTTTATTTGAGTTTCTAGGCTGCGTGCTCAAAGGGAAAATTAATGCCGCTCTGGCTTCTATAGGTCTGGAGGAGGATTTGCTGATTAGCATGTGGTTACTTTGCATTGTGGGTCCAGGAGCAGATTGCTGCCTGTCTCTCCAGTGCTGAAATCTGGACTGTTCTCGCTCAGTTGCAGCATATTGTGCAATGTCATCTGAGGTATTTCAGCTTTTATGCTGATGGTGTTGTATTAGGAGGCATGACACCTGCGTGTAAGTTCCTGTTATCTCTTAAACTCTTGTAACAGAATCAGACCTTTCCCTGTAAGCTTCCTCTGAGCGTGCACTCCTGATGTGAACACGTCCCTTAATATTTGTTACTGTCACATTTGCCATGTGGTGATTTAATGTCTCGAGTGAGCCTTCCACTGCTGTTTGTAAATATGTGGTGGTGTTAATGAGAAGCCTGCTCCCTGTGAGCTTGGTCACTCAGTGCTGGAGACCACTTGACGCGATGTGACGGGCTTTTTAATCAGGCTATGCTCACACCGGAGTACGGGAAGCCGACCAAATAGGTTGTGGCTGTAGCAAACAAACCGTGCAATTCATTCGTTCATTAGTTTAATTAATGCACTCATTGATGCTGTTACTCTCTCACTGCACTCCCCCTCTACTTGTTTTCCCTCCCCTCCTCCCTGGCTATATCCTTCCATACAAGTCTTTTTTTTCTTTTTTAATCCTTCCCTGCCTTTCAATAGGGCCCTGCTGAGTTTCACGCCTTCAACTGGTCCAAAATGCTGCTGCCAGAACCCGTAGGATAGAACATATCTAGCCTGTTCTGGCCTCTCTTCTTGTGCATTTTAGGATTAATTTTAAGATTTTATTCTATATCTTTAAATCCCTTAATGGGTTGGCTCCATCCTTAAGACCTTATGTTCCTTCAAGGTCACTGAGATCTGCTGAACAGCTACTCCTCCGTGTTCCAAAAACTAGACTTATGAAGGGAGGGGGGGGTGTTACTGAGCTTTGTCAGCCATTTCACCTAAACTGTGCAATGAGCTGCCCCCTCATGTTAGGCTGGCCCCCACCTTGCACATTTTTAAAGTATGCCTTAAAATGAATTTTTCTTTATTCGCTTTCAACCCGGAGTGAGAGGTTATGTATTTAGGCTGTCGTAGTATCTCTTGTATTTTTGTGATTCTTGGGATATATTTATTGATGTGTGTACACGTGTGTGTGTGTGTGTGGTGTATCTCTTATTTTATTGTGTGTATTGGTCAGCTTTGTTGTTTTATATGTGCTTTATAAATACATGTGGATTTGGGTAAATACTGGGTTTATGTCTTATGTCTTTGATTGGTGGGGACCGTCTGTGGATGAAGTCTGCCATCATGTCTGGTCAACCACAGCAGGGGCCCCCTTCATGCCAAATGGAGCTTGCCTGCCACTTCCAGTGTCACTCCAGTAGGCCTGGTTGGTGTACACAGAGCTCAGTAAACAGAAGCACAAAGAGCTACCCCCCCCCCCCCCCCCCCCCCCCCCCCACACACACACACACACACACACACACACACACACACCCCACCCCCTTCACCACCAACACAGCCTCACTTTTCGTTCTAATAAGCCCAGAGTTACCCTGCTGCAGCTTCTTCATTTCACTGCTGTGGAACATTTCTTTTCCTAATCTGGACTGAGCCAGCTGCTTTATGTGCATAGAATTGTCCTATTTTCAGTGAATTAGCATTCTATGTGAACACTCTCTTATTCTTTCCTATGAGTTTGACTGAATATGTATACCTGAGTTTCACATGCTTTAAGAAATATTAACTATTTTATGATTAAATACAAAAGAATGGAGATCAACGTTGTTGACTTAAAATGCAAAATTTTAAATTAGGACTGAACTGATCGTAGCAGAAAAGACAGGGCTGGACCAGCAGACAGTGACCTGTGACCTCTCTTGAGATCTCAGTGTTCTCTAACTTACTTAAAATAGAACTTAATTAATGCTAACTTATGTTCATGTATGCGCCGGGTGTGTGCAGATTATCAAGTGAAATAATAAAGCATCACTGTGAATGAACTCTTACAGCTCCTACTTAGCTTCATTCACTATTATATTTTAGCTTTTTACTCCTAATAGAGATGGAGCCATCTGGCTGCTTTATTTGTTTGTTTGAACATGTTAGCATCACCAGGCCTACCTGTCAATACGGCCCCTCTCCCTACACTGCATTGTACAGCACATCCAGCTGTGAAACAGCAGCCCAGCAGCACTTCACTGCTGACTTTGCGTACCCTTGGTGTGGCATATAGGATGAAGTTACTTTGTTGCAGAGTTTTCAGCCAGCTTAGTGCCTTTAACCAGATTATTTGCTGCGCATTTAGCCTTTGTTTGATTAGGATAATTGATAGCATGGCTTAGAGTCCCATCATCCTGCTCCCACAAAACTGGAGAAAAGAACACAGCTTTCCTCTCTGTGTGCTAAGTGAGTTTGTCAGCAGTAAAGTTACACTCGAACTGCATCAGCATTTAATAAATGCTAATGTTAAATAAATATGTGTCCACGCCACCCATCACAAGGGCGTGTTGGCTTTCTACTCAGCTCTGACAGGAGACTTCATGAATACATCAGCCATTTCTCTTTGTTCCTCAGAGGCTTTTTCCTTGTGTAGTCACATTTATCGAACAGTGAAAAAAGCATCACCATCACAGGTAAATGCTATGTTTCAGCCTGCTGCAGACAGGCCTCAGGCATGAGGATCGTAGTGTTACCATTATTGTCCCATTATTATTATTATTATTATTATAGCAGTTGTATTTTTTGTTGACACAGTGATTTGTGTTCTTTTTTGTGTGGTTAGCTGCTTTATTGTGCCAACATTTTCTGCTGCTTCATTCATGAACTCTGTTCTCTGAACAAAGACCACTCCGATTTTTCCTCATCAAGGACGCACGTAAAGAGACCGAAAGTCCCCTGTAATGAACACATGAAAGAGCCGATTAACTAAATAAAATTGTTCATTTTGTAGTCGGACTAGTCTGGACTTGTTTGGTACCAGTGTGGGGAAGAAACTGCTTGCTGCACAGATCAGAGAGAATATAATGGAACGGAGTCTGCAGTGCGGTGAGACAGAGAGTGAGACTGAAAGGTCAAAAACATGGATCAGAGTGTAATGCACATTATGTTCCATTACATTGTACTGCAATTGGAGTTAAATGGTGATTATGATATGGCCCCATTAATTCAGAGTAGATTTGTCTTGAATCAAAAATACATATTCTGTTTAACATGAAGTGTGTTACTTTCTTTTGCTCCAATGTTTATGATAACTGCTGCTAATGCTATTTTACATACTGTGAAAAAATGTTACAGGAAAACATGTTAATAGAGCTGAAAAATAAATTAATGGATGTTTCATTTTGTAATTGTCCCCTCTATAACATGCCAGGAATAATGAGAGACAGAAACAGCCGATTCTGTCTGACCAGCACACAAAAAAGCCTAAAATCATTCACACACACACACACACACACACGTATATATATATATATTAATATATATATATTAATATTACAGTTGGCAGTGGTGAAAGACAACTCCAAATTCATTAATAAAATAAGAGGAAGAATGTAAGAATGTCTTTCTGCAAAATTTACCACCACTATAAAGAAAAACTCCAAATGTTACTAATTATTTGGAATTCAAAGGAATCCTATATTTTGGGGTGTTACAATAACGCGCCTTGAGGCGACTACTATTTTGAACTGACTATATAAATAAAATTGAATTGAATCTTTCACATCCATTGATTTTACTTTCAGGCACACTAATTTCATGTTACAAAGATCTCTGCAAGATAAATGTATGCGTATGCATAACTACAATGCTTTACTAAAGAAAATGTATGCTGAAGTATTCTACCCTGACATGTATACATTTTCCCACTTACCAACACATTTTCACATGTATGTAGATTTCGATTCCCAGAATCTTCATTTTGTATTTTGTTTGCATGCATTTTGCCTCTTAATTACATCTCTGTTGGATTTTAAAGTATATTTGTACGTCTGTCTGCCAAACATGTCACTGAGCTGAGAAAAAGCTGAAAGAGCTTCATGTCCTCTTATTAGATAATCACTGAATTACAATCTAACACTACATGTTTATTACAAATGAAACATTTGGTCATAGTGGAACTTATTTTAAGTAAGAACACATCATATTTCATAAACTCATATATTTGATTGGTAGCTTTTTTAATATACATCATTAATAAATGGTAAATTCATAGTTCTGTGGATATGGGTAATAACTATTGTGTAGCACATCTATGAACTTCATTTTGAAGCGTGATGTTTGTAGTACTTGTTTTTAAAAGTTTGTTAACAGGCAGGTGAGGTAGCAGAGCCATAAAACCAGGAGTTTATTTTCTGTTAATTATCAAGTTACATTTTGTTTTTAATTCATCTGTTATGTATAATCCTGGTGGTCAATGTTACTACAACTTAAAGCTTTACTACAGATTTACATGGACCTCTGAAAGTGGTCATTGTGGGTAATACAGCTGCATATTGTTACAATTTTGAGTTTCTTTATTATTTCACAGCACTGGAAAGAACGGCAGCAAATGTTCACGTTCATTTCTGTTTGAGCACATTTAGCAGTTCACACAAATCTTTTATCATGAAGCACTTTGTAGATAAGCTGTTCTTCCTTTGTTTGGAAGGATAAAGTTCATGGACTTTGAAAATACAAGTTTAAGAAAAACAGAATCACCTTAAGGCCGCCTTCTGTGGCACTTTGAACTGCAGGATTTTTGTTGCGAGGTTGAAACTCAGTGTGAAGAATTCTCTGTAGTGAGTGTGTTGAACATGAACTCATTCTGTATTTGCTGTGATGACTCTATTTCCTCCTGAATTAAATTACACTGGAATTATAGTGCTCCTCATTTGCTGCCAGACCCTCTAGGACCACTTGTCCAGGCCCAGGGTCCTCATTTCTAGCCCTGCTTCATGTACAAAGTACATTTATTCAATATAGCCAATGTCACGCACTTAGAGAAGATTGAGTCGAGGCGCTTATCCACTTTTCAATCCCTCCTCCACCCGCCACCCCCACTGCACTCCCGTCTCTACCCTCTGCCGTGATGAATTCCTCCTTAGGCCTGCAGTTCACGTTATCACTGTGGTAACAGCTCGCTGATCAGTAATTCATTTTTCAGACCTCTGCATACCAATTATCAAATGAAGGTTATTATTGAGACTTTACGTTTGCCCTGCACGCGCCGCGTTCAGAATGCTAAGATGAGATGAGGTGTTGGAAGTAACGATGGTCAGCTCGCTTCAAGAGTGCATTTCCACTCTCTCCCCGTCTCCTCGCTGCCTTCTGCTTGTGTGTGTCTTAGTGTGAGACATGTTGACATAGTTCTTTTTAATCCTGTGCTGAAGTGGAGGCCAGACACTGTACTCTGCAGCTGGAAGAAGCTTCATAACTCACACTGACTGTTTGCTGGGAGGAAATTGTTGGAGGACTAGGTAGTGGAGAGATAAGAGTATTACCTGCAACCTTTATTCACATTCTCAGGCCCAGTCTGTGTGTGGGTGTGTGGGTGTGTGGTGAAGGGTTGAATCGTGCAGCTCAACTGTTTTTGTCTGTCTTATTCGATAGAGAATGCCTAATGTGCCGGGGAACATCGAATTTTGCTAAAATGTTGTGAAGATATCAAGATGTCTTGATCTGGCTTTGGGGCTGAAATTACCCTCGCTGTCCGTCTCTCTCTGTCTTTCTTGTTCTTCCTCCCTCTTTTTGAGTCTTATCTCTGACAGAGTCTAAATGCCACTTTTCCTGTTCCCATTTTGAGAATTAACACAGCATCCGTTTTCTAATAGCAATAGAGCTCTGTGTTTTCCTTCCACAGTGGCTTTATTTATTTATTTTTTTTTGCTGCTCACAATGCAGCGCTGTCTACATGTGCAGGTGCACTGATATAGTATGTCAGCGCCCAGCTTGCCTTCTGGGTGCTGGCTCTTCTGTCAAACTGAACAATAAGTTGTTTCCTCGCACGTTAAAAGCTGTATTAAAACATACTGTGATGGTGTATTTATGGCATGTTGCTTAATATTTAATAAGAAACCCTCTCATTAGGAGACTGGGCGCTTTTCCAAGTTGTTAGTGACAGCAAGCCAAATTAATCCCTCTTGTAACAAAGCAAATTCCCTCTTTGCTGACCGTTAAGGACACATACAACAAAATGCACACACACTCTGCTTACTGGGACGACAGCAGTCTTAGCCTAATCAGTCTGTATTCAGAGGGATTAGCAGCAGATAGCCCGAGCTGGACATCTTAGCTCCAAACAGCGAGTCAGACACACAGACGCACACACACACACACACACACACACAGAAGAGGATTTAGGTTTCATAAAACATGCATACGCAAGATCTAGGCCCAAATGCAAAAAACATATGGGGCAATGAAAACACAATTTGGCTTAAGGCTTACACTCGGCCTAAATAGCTGCGCTGAACAGCTCATGTTCTGGCTAACCCCCCCCCCCCCTCTGCTCGCTGACAAAAGGTGATTTTCTCACCGAGTTCAGACAGTAACATTCTCATAAATAATTACTCCACATGAAACAACACTCAATCTGGTTTCCAGTTGTACCTGCAGCCAGCTTTTCATGGAGGACAATATGCATTGAAAGGGGGTGAGAGTGAAGACTCGGGGAAGACCCAGCACTACAAAGTATGCATTTTGCTTCCTTTAATGCTCAGCCTAAAGGAAGCACAGTCACATGCAGCCACCTCTCAAACCCCTCACACTTTCCACTGTTTCAAGGATTTGTTTTAATGTATTTTTTAAATGGGCTGCTACTTATATAGTACTTTTTACTCTAACTGAGAATTCAAATCACTTTTTTATTTCAAGCCTCATTCACCCATTGCTCTGATTAGTAGACGACCCGCTCTGCCTCCTGAGCCACAGCCTGTTACAAAAGCCTGTTGGTGATGTAAATGCCGGCAGCTCACGCAAACATCCACAGACCTGAGATGCAGTAACGTTCTGGAGACTGCTAAAGACTCCTGATCCACTGTGTCTTAATATTTAGACACCTGGGGGGAGTTTAGATTTTAAAAGTAAAAGCTTAGTGCTATTTTTATTTTGTTTTTTTACTGTACCCTATACTTACGTCCACATTTCCATTTTGTATTGTGTTGTAAAATTTACTCCTGATGAGTTTGTTTGGCTCCATTAGCACCACAAACTATTATCAGTTGAGCTTTTTAGAATGAAGCCACCTGTCGTCTCCCAAAATCAGAGACAACATGCACTGATACATGATACTATTAAACAATGTGAAACATAATGTCATTAAACTTTGCTGTCCTTTTTAAATGAGAATTCACTGTGTGTTCTTAATGGGAAATGGTCTATCTCTTATATAGTGCTTTTCTACCCTGTTTGGGCATTCATGGCATGGATCATTCAACCATTCACTTGCCAAAGTACTTTTTATCATTTACACTCCGATGAATGCATTAGAGACTAACTTGGGGTCAATCCTTGGCTGCTCCAGTGTGGAGCACCGCCAACCTTCAGATTGGTAGATGACCTGCTCTACCTACAGCCTCCACATGTCATATTTATGTATATATCAGACTGATAAATATGATATATACATAAACATGTCATATTTATGTATATATCATATTTATCAGTCTGAAGCTTTGAAATTTTTGTGGAAAAAGAAAGAATTTCACCTTCTGTAAACAGGATGCATTTTTATCCTAAATGTTAAAAAAATAATAATAACCAGTTAAAAAAATACAATATTTCCATCTGAAATGGAGTGAACAAATATAATGCACAGAAATAATTCTGTACAAATGTATGCTTGGCTGCCGTTCTGCAGTAAACAGCTAAACCCTGGTCTCATTCAGTATTTGTATCTTTCTGTACTTTCTTATCATGTCTGAACAGAGCTGTAGTAACATTAAAATGAAAGTCTCTCTCACACACGCACACACACACACACACACACACACACACACACACACAATGAAAAAAAAAATAAATAAAAAATGACACCGACAGGCTGATGGCCTCAGCTGTCTGTCTCAAAACAGCTAATGCCAAGTGCCAGTGATTGGAGCTGTGCTGAGGGGGAGCTTTTTTCAATTTTTGTTGAATCTTTATAAGTAATCAATACTCATACCTGTTACACACTCAGGTATCTGTAGCTTAAAATCAGCAAAGTCGTGCATGTAAAATATTTATTTTTACAATGAATTATGCTTCTACAAAGCAGAAGCAGCAGTCCCAAGAGCCACTTTGTTGCACGCTGCTACATGCATGTGTGTTAGCAAAGGTTTTTTTTTTCTTTTTTCCATCTATTGTGCGGGCAGCTTTGATCTCAGTGCTGGTGAAAGAGAAAGCTCTGACATGAAGAATCAAAGAGCAGGTTGCGTAAATACATACACTGAACAACTGGGGGAAATATGTCAGATCCAGTTATGAGAGTTTGTGTGTGTGTGTGTGTGTGTGTGTGTGTGTGTGTGTGTGTGTGTGTGTGTGTGTGTGGAGAGTTTGTGTGTGTGTGTGTGTGTGTGTGTGTGTGTGTGGTGTTTACTGTTTTCCTTGTATAAGAAATGCTAAAAACTTGAATACCTACCTCATGTGTTCCTCCTCCTCTCTCTGTTTTCTTCCCCTCATTTACAGGTGCTGATCTTTTCTCTAACTGCACAGAGGAGTGTAAGGCTCTGGGCCACTCTGATCGCTGCTGGATGCCGAGCTTCATGCCCTCCGACAGGGGCCAGGGCCCGGACTACCGCAGCAACCTCCACGTGCCTGGCATGGACTCAGTCCCCGACACAGAGGTATTTGAAAGCCCAGAGCAAACGGCTGATAGGTCATTCTCCACCTTTGGCAAAGAGACGCCTCTCAGTTACCAACACCTCCACCACCACGAAAACCAGCACCTTCTCCAAAACCATCACCTCAGCCACCACCACGGCTCCTTAGAGAGGAAAGAGTTGGAAGCATTTCTGCCTAGCTCTAGAGCACCTTATAACCCAGCTTATTTAAGTGAGTATTGTGTTTTGCTCTGGCACAAGAGCCTGTCCAGCTCTGATCTGGTAATCAAATTAGCAGAAAAAAAAAAAAAGATTCTAAATTGAGTTTTCTTCCTCGATTGGCTGGTGGAAGCTAGTGTGAAATTTATTTTAGATTTGACCCCTGTTCTCTCAGCCGTCTTGTCAGAGTGTTTAACTAACTCTTCCCTCTTTCTCAAACATCTCCATTATCTGTCTGTGATGATTATCTTCCTCACCTACTGCTTCAGTTCATTCCTGCACACATTTAAACCTGCAACACTGTGTTCTGTGGGCCTTTCAAATTATACATGCCAAAAGCAATTATGATCTAAAAGGTTGCTTTGATGTGGGTGGAGATGTTAGCGTTAACAAAGCTGTGTCTCATTATGGAAAAATGGCCTGTGTAGTATAAAAGACACTGGCCTTCTCAGAAAGCAATAAAAAATGGCTGTTTTTAATCAGTAAAGAAGAAGAACAACAGGCAGCGAGCTCAATATCTCATTCGCATTCAGCAGACGCCAGTGCATTGGAGTAGGGGATCAAAAACCGGTTTCAGATAATTAAAGCAAAAATAAAAAAGCAGGAAAAAAGCACATTTTCCTCAGGAATTACTGTTTCTAAGCTCCCATTCAGAGGCCACAGAGATACATCCTTAATCACTGAAATTTGGTGATAATGCTTAATTATAATTTTGTCAAGCAGTGCCTGAAGAGGCCCTCTCTCTCATCATCCACCACAGCTAGCTGGAATTATCGGAGACCCGCTGCTTTCCTTGTGCAATCATTTAAAACAACAGCATGCTGTTAGGAACAGTGGGAAAAATGCCTTTTTCCTCTTTAATTAATATTTTATTCATTTTTCCGTTTTAAGGGTTTTTTGTGTTCATTTTATTCTTCATCCTGGATCAGAAGATACACTATGTGAAGGAACCAGCTACACATATTTGAATAGCTTAGTGTTCATGACAGGATGACCAAGTTGACATCAAGTGAACAGACGTTCCAGGGATGTGATGGGAAGTAGATATGGGGATTTGATGCTGACTTAAAATATCCACGTCAACATGTGAATATCAACATTACAGAACATGTTAAATGAGCTTGTATTTATAATAATTTTGACTTAATAAATAGCAGAGCTGGACAGAAATACAGCAGTTATGACAATGCATTATCAACAGTGATGAGGCTCTGAGAGGCTCAAAAAGAACAAAAGATGATGGTATTGATTTAGGATGATTACAGTAGTAATGTAACTTAGCAGCAGTATAAGGCAATAAATGAAATAATACACCAGTAATACAAACAGAAGTGGTATGACGCTGTGCTGGGAATACGATGGGAAAACACAGAAACAGCCAATAAAAATTTAGTTTCAGCTTTTCATCTGCCATAATAACTTGAAAATTATCTGAACAATAAAACAGTCAATTTTTTTACACTGTGATTGTGATTTCAAAGTAAGCGTCACAGCTTCAAGTTGTGAACTTGACTCAGTTCAGAAGCTGAGATAGCAGGAGCTGCTGCTGCCACCGTTTAGCTAAACCACTTTATCACAGTTCATTCTGGGATCAGCTGCTGCTCTGTTTTTGTTGGATAACAAATCCCATTTCCAGAAACACTGATATACAATATTTTTTTTTGTTTGTTTGTTTGTTTTGTGGAAAAGGAGGTAAAATGAAGCTCTCTAATCTGATAAAGTAAGTCAGCCAGTGATGCACAAAGACTCTTTTGTCCCAGGAGGCGCAGGCCTGGGCCAAAGCCAGGCCTGGGGCCTGGGTTTAGTTAGAGTGTTGGGTGCGAGGGGGAGAATGAGTGGGGGGTGTGGTGTTAGCAGGAGCCCATTTCTATCATCTAACTCAGACAACATGGAGGTAGGGCACAGAGCAGGGGAGGGAGCATGAATGAGAGGTTAGACTGCAGACTGTTGTCCTTTTGTTGCTGTCCTTAATGAACAGACAGTATTCACTGGTCCACCTCCTCTCCACCCAGTGTCAATATTCCCACACACCCCCCTCTCCTCACAAAAAAATTGTCACACATATATTATCCATCACCCATTTCACACGACTGAATTGAAATGGGGTAGCTGAGAAATGTGAGACTTCCTACCCCTCTCTGTGCAGGATTGAACCCTCTAATTGTGTGTGAATGAGGCCATTTAAATACTGTTTTTGTTCATTTTTTGTTTTCTATCATTCTTCTGACGCCCCCCCCCCCCCCCCCCCCCCCCCCCCCCCCCCCCACACACACATACAAACACACACACAAAACATGCACAGAGATACAACTAACCTAGCTTTATTTTTTCTGTGCTTGCAGCGAGGAAAAGGGTTTGCTAGCTCCTTTCGCATGGACATGCCAGAGACTGCGTGACTTTGCACAATTGTTCCCTGACAGCCAAGGGTAAAAACAAATCAAGTTTTCTGCCCATCTTGTCCTCCACTGCCCTCATCCCTCCTCGCCCAGCAAAAAAATAAAATAAAGTTTCACATGACTGTAGACAAAATGAGGAAGAAACCCCTGAAGAAACAAAATGTTCCGTCATCTTTTGAACTGCTTGGAGCACTGCCGGGTTATGGAGGCTCCCCACTTTCTGGATTAAGAGAGTCAGATGCAGAGGGAGGGTGTGGGGGGATGGATGGGTGTATGCAGGTAGATGAATAGCCCTAGTGGAAGATCCCCATTGTCTCAGCAGGACTGAGAAGCTAACAGAGGAGGAACGACGGCGATGGAAGAGGGACAACCCTGGACGCTGATCTCTTCATCTTTTTTTCAATCTGTGTGTGCCTGTTTACAGCACTGATGTATACATCTTTGAGGAAAATTAAAAACCAGATAAGGACTGCAGATGAACTATGAAAGGCAAACCCAAACGAGAGCCACCCAGAGAAACCGCCACTCAGCCCTTTAGGCGTTTGTACTCACTGACAGACAGAGAGAGAGACGCCAAATTGTACAGGAGAATCTTTGTGCATTTCAAATGCAATACCACTGTTTTAGATTTTTCTATTCTGTTTGTGTGGTCAGGTGTCTCTATTCTGATCTATTTCTAACTTTGTAAGAAAAGATTTTGGGCAGATTTTCTTCAGTTTGTTATTTTTAATTCTTTTCTTTTCAAGTTTTTTTTTTTTCTTTTTAACTTTAGCTTTGGTTGTGGGCTTGGACAGTGTTTGGCCTACATTTTTCTGATTCTGATGCGTCAAGTAGTTTCTGTCATGTGTGAGAAGTGTTTATTGTACTCTTTTAAAAGTTTGAAGCTGAATATAAACCTCTCTATATAAATCTATCTATATCTATTTGTTCTGAAGGTGCGCTGCTTGTTGGATGCTTTCTGATTCAGAGGTCTGACATGTTTAGTGCCCCTGGGAAGAGGGTGGGGGTGGGGTGGGGGTGGGGTCACTGTTGTTTTCCCAGTGGGAGACATAAAGAGACAGAACAGCCTTAGCAGATGTAAAACTCAACTTCTTATTGTTTGACATCATTTCATTATTTTTTCCACTTGAAGGTATTAATAAAATCATGTCTATAAGTAAAAAGGAGGTAATAATTTAGACTGAAATCCATGGTGATTCTGTGTCATTGTAACCAAAACTAAGGGTCCATTTCTAAAGAAGCAGAACAAAACGTGATCAAATGCAAAGAGTGTTGTACACAATGCAATTGAAATTGAGTATACAATTTCTTTCTCACACACTGCAGACACAAACACACCAATATGCCAACAATAAATGAAAACATGTTGAAAAAGAAGGTCTACTCTGCTTTTATTTTTGATGTACAAACAACAGTGCAAGTCTGGAGATTGCCCGTTTTAAGTAGTTCTGCTTCCATCATTTATGTCTGCAGCCTTCAGGCTGAACCTCCAGGCAAAATGGGAAATTACCCTGTGGCCGTGATCCTCTTAACGCCTCCATAGAATGGGGATGTGACAGCTGGTCTTTGCTCTTTTGATTAATCACAAATTTGATGATTAATTAAAATACATTATCAGTTAATGCAGAGGTGCCATTATTGTCTAACACTGTGGCTATACAAGGGCCCTGTGTCAAAAGTTAAATGAAGCTTTATTTAGTCAAATGACCTCAAATTAATTGAACTTCATAGAGCCTGAGGCCAATGCCGAATTATTCTACTTTAGGAGTACTGGAGGGTCTCTATGTAGAAGACAAGGATGCATACTGAAGAGCAACAAGGAATCAAATTTTTAAAAAGAAGACTGATTTTAAACAGTTATGAGTTACTTCATCTGTGTTTTTTTTTGTTTTGTTTTGTTTTTTGCATATTTGTCATACTTACATGTTTTAGATCCTCAAACACATTTGATTTAGACAAAGATAACCTGAATAAATACAAAATTAAGTTCTGAAATGGTGATTTCATTCATTAAGGGAAGTGAGCTATCCCCTATGTGAAAAAGTAATTGCCTACTAAACCTAATAACTGGTTGTGCCAACCTTGGCAGCAAGATCAAGCATTTGTGATAACCGGCAATGAGTCTTTCACATCACTGTGGAGGAATTTTGGCCCTCTCTTCTTTGCAGAATTGTTTTAATTCAGCCACACCGGAGGGTTTTTGAGCATGAACAATATGTTTAAGGTCTTGCCAAAGCATTTCAATTGGATTTAAGTCTAGACTTACCCAATACCTAATGGCAGTCACTGTGCCTTTGCCTAGCCATTAGAGGTTTGTGCATCCCTCCATGGATGTCTCCCCAGACCATCACTGACCCTCCACCAAAGTGGTCATGCTAATGTTACAGGCAGCATAATGCTCTCTGGACCCTTTCATGTCTGTCCTATGTGCTCAGGGTGAACTTGCTCATCTGTGAAAAGCAGTGGTGGACCTGCCAATTCTGGTATCATATAGCAAATTCCAATCAGGCTCCACGGTGCTGGACAGTGAACACAGGGCCCACTAGAGGACAGCGGGCCCCAGGATGCCCTCATGAAGTCTGTTTCTGATTGTTTGGTCAAAGATATTCATTCATATTTTGTAGGGCTCTGGCAGTGCTCATCCTGTTGTTGCACAAAGGAACAGATACCAGTGCTGCTGATGAGTTAAGGGCTTCTACAGCCCTGCCCAGCATTCACTGAGTAACTGCCTGCCTCCTAGAATCCCCTTCGTGCTCCAGAGGCTGTGCTGGAAAGCACAGCAAACCTTCTGGCAGTGGTGCATCCTGGAGGAGTTGGACTACCTGTGCAACCTCTGTAGGGCCAAGGTATCACCTCATGCTACCAGTAGTGAAATGCCAAATGCAAAACTAGTGAAAAAACAGTCAGAAAAGATGAGGAGGGAAAAATGTGAGTGGCCTGTAAAACCATTTCTGTTTTGGAAGTTGTCTCATTGTTGCCCCTCTTGTGCACCTGTTGTTAATTTCATTAACACCAAATCAGCTGAAACTGATCAACAACCCCCTCTGCTGCTTAACTGACCAGATCAATATCGCAGAAGTTAAATTGAATTGATGCTAAACTCTGATTAAAAAGTGTCTTTTTTTTTTTTTTTAGCTCTGTGTGTGTGTGTGTGTGTGTGTGTGTGTGTGTGTGTGTGTGTGTGTGTGTGTATGTGTGTGTGTGTGTGTGTGTGTCTGGTATATTCTGTAACAATTTATGCCCTTAACAGAGAACACGCTCCCTCTCATTAACTCTCAATAATGAAATGAATGAGTGCAGGAATGTGTACAGTTTGGTGGATATGAGCCAGATTATGCGCATGACAAATGAGTTTTGGGCCAGGATGAAACTGTGGCTCTTCGGCAGTGCCCTGCAGCATTTACCACAGTACAGAAATAAACACAAGGCAGCCATTTATTACAGACTTCTCATTTGGTTATATGGTGGAGGTTCTTAAGGTTGTAAACCTTTTTGAAATTTATAGTTTATTTTAAAACTTCAAGCAGGAGGATTAAGAGCCTGTTCAGTACAGCTAGTAAAAACACTTTATTCTCACCATCAGATCTATCAGAGTGTATTGATTGAGTTGAGTGATTTAAGCTTTCTAGCAGACTAATCTAAGCATGAAATCAGCATCTTTACCAAAAGATTTGATAATCAGTGAACATGACCTCAATATGTTCAGTTAGTTCAGAGAAAAAAAATCTGCTTTATCGTCATTCGCCGTCTCCTCTGCCATGTTGACACATTTTGTAATCCACTCATTTTTTTTTACAACAGCTATGCAGATTTAGGGGATCTTGCTGTGTGTTTTTATCAGTCAGAAGGAGATGTTGCAACTGTAATCCAAGGTAGATTATAGTATTTACAGATCATAATGAACCAATAACAAGGTAGACTTCAGACAAACTAAGTCATCTGCAGGCCTGCTTAATCTTCCAGCACACACTGAATATTCATTGATTTATTCATCTGCCATCAAGAAAAGGCTCAAGTCTTTGTTGGTACAAACTATAAATATTACAAGCAAACAGGCGGGAGGGATAAATAAGACTAAAGTTTTTTTTTCACTTCTTAGGTTTCAGAATCCCATTCCTAAGTTAAATATAGGACGGCAAATGCCAAGTTCTGGCAGTGTGAAGCATTGACCCCGGCTCTTTTGTTGCTGTGTAATGAGGGCAGAGCTATCAGAGCAGCACCATTTAGATTGAGGACAATAGTTGAAGGGAGAGCAAGTTCAGTATAATCATATCTATTTTCTTGTTAAATGGAAGCTATTATTTTTGACCTCCACTCGACGCTAATCTCTGTCACAAACCAAAAAGTTTTAATTTCCATGTGCGTTTATGCACACTAGGCTCCAAATGAGAAAAACTATTACAGTATAATGAAAGATAAATTAAGAACAAAAACGAAAGGCTTACAATTCCCCAAACAAATGGGAGCATTCGAGGAGAGGCAGATGATGAAATAAAGAGAGCCCCTTCTCTCTTTCTATTTCCGGTGAGCTCGGGGGGGGGGGGGGGGGGGGGGGGGGGGGGGGTAATTGAGATAGTGAGTTTCAAAGTCACTCACTTCACAAAGGCAAAGCGGATTAGAAGCAGAGGATGAACTTTTTCATGTCAGAACTCTCCTCTTTTGCAGATGCTGCTGGACATCAAAAAAAAAAAAAAAAAGAAAAGAAGAGGAGTCATCACGTGATTTGGTATCTGAATTCCCTGCTGATGGAAATAGAACTGCAGGGTGTGGTCTGTGTAAAGGTTGATTATAGGCTCTTCAGATGTGGCTGAATGAGTTAAAGACTTTAAACAATTCACACAATAAGAGACTTCACCCTCTAACAAGCTTTGCTTTTAGTTTAGTCTACTGAGGCTCTGCCTTGACACCCTTGGATATTAACCACCCAATCATTTAACAGTAGGGATGATTACCCCCCCCCCCCCCCCCCCCCACACACACACACACCCATAGACAAGAGCTTAATCTCTCGTCTCCGCCCCCCTCTCCACTTAGCTCATGTAGATAGACACAGACCCAGCCTTCATCACTCTCTGTTGAAGCTGAGGGATTCTCTTTAATTTTAGCCTTACATCAGCCGGGCAGTTACCAACTGAGGTTAAAATGCTGAATTTCAACTTTGAAAAACACACGTTAAAGTGTTCATACAAAAAACTCTAACATCTATGGATAGTTTCTCCCATCATAACCACGACACAGAGCATGAGTGTGGTTTTATAAAGTACCACCTTAAAGTGTGAGTGTGGCTACTTTGTGCGTGACTTCACCTTCACTAATGAGAGTCACTGAACTGGACCTTTTGACTATATTTGTGACTTTTGGAGGATTTTTATTCTTTGGCCCTTTTATGCTGTGCAAAAGGGGATTAAAGACACGAGAGCTTCTACCTTTTGTTTAGCATTCAAAAATTCATGGCTGCCACTTGTGTGCCATTTCTCTCATTTCTGAGCCTTCCTAAGCAAAAAGAGTGTTTGTGTTCATTTGGCTGAGTAGTTGTAAAGACTTGGATTTATTATTAGAACTTTTGTTATAATACAAATGCATACATCAAACCTTTTGATGTTTGTCACAGTCTTTGTTGATAGTTTTTTTCTGTTCACCTTCATCTCTCAGATGAGTTTGACTAAGCAGCAGTTTGTTTTCAGCCATTGTGTCAGGCTGTTTCTGTTACCTTCAGAAAAAGCTACAAAAATAAAGAAACAGTTTAATAAACTGTATTAACTTTTTTTTTTTCAGAATGCTCCCCCACAAAACCTTTTAAAAACCAGGCAAACAAAAAACAAAACAAAACTTGAAGTTTCAATTTGTTAAATAGAGATATGCTCCCAGAGCTCTACTCGCATATTGTTCTTTCTCTCACTTGTCGTGCTGTCTCCTGCACTCTTATTACCGGTGTTAAATGTGTGAGAGCTGAAGCTCGAGAGGCGTGCTCTGCCTCTGCTTTCCCCCAAAGTGGTGGGGGCAGTGAGGTGTGTGGGAGGTGCTGTCTCTGATGAGATGTTCAGCTTCACGCTTGATTTAGACTTCTGCAGTGAATCTTTGAGCCTATGACGTAACCTACGTAAGTGGCCAACGTCACTGCCAGCATTTATAGCTGTGTGTGGTGCATTGTGTGTTAATTACTTTGTGGCCACATCTCTGTGTTTTACACGCAGTGCCAGCCATGACAGAAACACTCTTTATTGTGGTCAGTTTTTTCAAAGGTAAACATATTTATCCCTCATGTCCATTCAGAGAGGTTTGGAATTTCCTGACATTTGTGAGTCCTTATATTGATACTATGGTTATTATTTCTTATATAGAGGCGGTGATTGCTCTTCTGAAATCTAGAGGATGTTGTTGTGTTGTAGTATTGTAATTTTATTTTTTGATTGCCGTTTTGAAGCACTTTGTGGTCCTTTTGTAGAAAGGTACTATATAAATGAATACTTATGAATACTTACTTATTTCTCTCATGGACAAATTCAAAAACTGGGCAAAAAAGCAGTCAGAAATGCATAAGGGAATCAACATTACTGAATCACAGTGGTAGTAGTCACAGTGACAGTAGTAGCTGCAGCTTGCATTTACACAATGTATAGTTATTTTTACAGGGAGGTGCATGTGAGGTTACAAAGTAGGTTATGTTGTCGGGTTTCAGAGGATTTGTGGTTACATCGTACCTATGGCGTAGAATTCCCACTGAAATATAAATCCCCAGTTATGGAACTATTATGCTTGCTTTTCTCTCCCTTGTGAATAGTGCTGACAAAAGTGTCGTCGTGTTTTGGTGTTGTTTTGACTGGTCAGGCACCTCTTGATTTTGTAACCTTGCTTGTTTTGGTGTTGCCACAAAAGTTTCATAACAGCATTTATAGAGGGATGTGACTATGTGACTATACTCACATCATGGTCATAGACCAGTGCAGTGAGTATAATGGAGCATTTAGTCCTAGAGGGACTCAGAAAGAGAGAGAATATCAGTGGAAATGATAAACAGAGGAGAATAAAATAAAACATAATGAAAAGAGGAGGAGCACAGTGACCACTGTGTCTCTTTCTTTATCCTTATATTTTATATTCTTTATTTTGTTGTAGGCCTATATTTTTTTACAAAACGAAGTAATTTTGCTTTGGACAGTCATGTCTTTGTAAAAAATATTTTGCAGTCAAACTCCTAATTAATGATAGACTGAATGGCAGAGACTCGCATTCACTTCCTTTTACCTCACATTGAAAAGGCTGTGGGAGAACAGCATCACTTCACTTTGGCAGTTTGGATCAACCTTCTTGCACAACAGGCACCGTAGGTAAACAAGGAATGACACACACACACACACACAGACACACACACACACTCACACACACACACTAGTGAGATAGCACAACAATCATTAGAAACGATTTAAGCTTTTTACTTGATAAATCTTTTGGAGTTATTTTCTATAAGTGCATGTTTTCTATGGGAATATTGGTTATCCAGCTAGCTGCATTTCTCTTAACTAATGGCCTCAAACATGCTGTCATGGATTGTTGATGTGGTCATAAAAAGGTTTCTTTTAATTCTCTTCTGCACTTGTTTTCCAAATAGTGACCAGAGTGGTTATTCAGGCATGAAAACAATGTGTTGAATTGCTATTATATTTACATAAAAGATGTGATATACTGTATGAAAACGACCTGAAAAAGAAATGTATTACAAGAGTTAATTCAACTTTGCTCTTTTAGAAGTTAATAAAGAGTAAAACAAGTTTGAAAGCAGCAGACGCTATGTGAGTGCATGTGTGCAAGCACTTCGAGTGGTCAGTATGACAAGAAGAGTGCTATATGAACAAGTACAATACATATACATACAATACATAAGCAGATATGAGAGTGAAGGTAACAGTCTTTGAGCTTCAGAGAAGTGGGGAGTATAAATAAAATACAGTGTGAAACAATCAAAACACTGTGACTGTGCAGATTGTGCAGACTTTGCTGTCCCTGGCAACCAAAGACAACAAAAGTTACTTACATAAAATTAAATGTCATTTTAAGGCTTTATAGTAAGATGGAGTAATTAAGAAATCATAACATTCATTCATTCATGGTGACAGGAGGGCACATTTAGACTCTAATCCTTCTTTCTAATCTCTTATGAAGCAAACTTTAAACATGGCCATCAGTAAAGCCTCTGTTATGAACCATCCAGGCAGTGGAGAGACGGTGAGAGACATGTAGAGAAGCCAAGCAGTGGGCTGCAGAAAGAGTGCACAACAGTGAAGGAGAAGATGGGTGTGATGTTGCTGCCTGGCCTATTAGACACTGAGCTCCAAAAAAGGAAAACAAATACTCATACTGAAACATATTTCTATTCATCATTAGCAGTAAATAATTTAGAAAACACAGTTTGAAGAAATCCATTTAAAGCGGTGACATTTAAACGTGTGTTTTGACTATTATTGCCACCTTGGATAAAATCTGTATTGAATAAATAAGCTGTTCATCACATAATTGCTGTTCATCAGGGTTTCTGTGTAGAAAGAGAATGGGTGAATGAGACATGCTGTATAAAGTGCTTTGAGTGCTCATGTAGAGTAGAAAAGCGTTATATAAGAAGCAGTCTACTTTCCAATTGTGAATACAGTAAATTTCTTTTGTATGGAGGCTGCAACTAATTTACAATTAATTAATTCCTATGTATTGATTGATTGATCTAAATTACCAAAAAAAGTCAATAATAACCTTTCACTATACTGTTGCTGAAGTGGTCTGCAAGCTAACTACATTCCTGCACCTCCTCTGTCTTTTCAGGCTTTGGAAAATTTGGGGGATTTTGCCAATTGCAGTTTTTAATCCAGTGAAACTTTATTAATCCTGCTCTGACTCACAGCAACAGTCATATCAGTGACCTTCTTCTATGGAAGTTTGTAGGAAGAAACGTGTCTACCCAAAGGTAAGCATTCACCTGGTCACAGTGGAGAGTAATAAGGAAGATCTGAAATCACTCATCCGCGTTCTTTCTCAGGTGTTTTGGTGTTTCTCTATCCGTCATTGCCTCCACTTTCCCACGCTGTCAAACTCATCTCTTCAAGTCCAATCATCCTTCGGCCCACCTTCCTTGAGCCAATCAGCCTCCACTTAGTCTGCTTTAAATATCACTGCTTATTTGTCATTCCCCCTTCCAGATTCTTTCATGCAACCCACCCCCTCCC
The DNA here is from genome assembly GCF_007364275.1 of Archocentrus centrarchus. NCBI lineage: Eukaryota > Metazoa > Chordata > Actinopteri > Cichliformes > Cichlidae > Archocentrus > Archocentrus centrarchus. The sequence goes on along the minus strand of NC_044355.1, from coordinate 34,464,835 downwards.
CCTCACCACCCGAGAGCTCCTTCTGAGCCTCCATCTTAGTCTCCACCACCAGCAGCATCTAGACTCGGAGGGGTCCCGCCTAATCCCTATCTCTACTGGGATTCCCTTCAGCTTCACCTGGCCATCGGAGCCTAATCGCCAAACAACTATTTGTATTATCAATTAATCTTGTTGTCATTCAGCTGTTGTCACCCTCATGAACACAAGTCAAAAGTGACGCCACAACTGCTGGCTAACCAGAGACACAAATGTACAAGCAGGTCAGTGTTTACCACCATTTCAACTCAGACACTCCCAGATTACAGTGGGAGATACCACAACAGCTTGAAATGTGAAACATTCTGGATAAAACTTTGATAAACAAAGAAACAAACAAAACCCCACAGTGATAGCTTTGTTTTCTTTTTCAGCTTTTTGTAGTCCTATCCCAGCGCTGATGCAGAGAGATTTTTCTAAGTAAGTCCAGCACACCTTGATGCCAGTATAAGTGATTATGGGGCTGTGGTGACATCACAGTTGGCACACCCAACAATCAATGTGGTGACCATAAACAGAGCTTAACCGAGGAACAGGGAGGGAGGTTGTATGTCATGACTGCTTGAGGTGAAGGGAAAAAGAAGATTGAAAAGAAGGGCACAAGTCTTTTGAGACCAAATCATGTCTGCAAAATAAAACAGTATAAATTAACATAAAAGGTCCTTCTGCAAAATCCATAAATATATGATGGTATAATTGGTTAAGCAGGGTTTGAGTTCTAGTGATTCATAATTATTACTATATACAATATATACATAATACAAACTGTTTAAAACAAAAATCATGCCATTATTCGGTTTTCTGCATAATGAAGTCATTCTTTTTGAAATGTAGGTTTGATTTTGCAAATATTTCAAACAGAAAATAAGGCATTACAATATTGTCAACAGTCAGTGTTAATAACATGACTTGGTTTCGTAGTAAATGATCATCCAATTCAGGGTCACAGGAGCAATGATTAACATTTTCTCTCCCCACTTATTATATGAGCTGTTCTGAAGTAAGTGTGATGGGACTTGTTTTTTTTCTTTCTGTCTTTTGTAATAATTCTTCACTCTCAGATTTAAATCAGTTTTCTTGGAATCATCAGTTTCAACACAAGTTTTGAAAAGTTATATTTATATCGTCGAGATTAACACAAGAAAAAGTCACGTGAAAAAACACGTTGCTTGACTGAATATCCGCAAATTTCCACCCTAATTCCATATTTTGTCCTCTAAACCCACAGTCACTTTGTTGAATTTTGTTTATGATGCATAGACACATTGTTAGGCTTGTTTCTATGCATCATTGTGCAAAATAAAGTTCAATTTTCTTCAGGGATGACAAACTTTAAAGACTCTGAAGAATGCTGCTGCTGTCTGAAAATCAGAAAGGACTCTGAAACTGCCATGACTGCAGCCATTAGTGAGAGATGACCACAGCAGTCAGTGCCTTCAGCACTGATTTTATCTGTGGCTCATTCCCAACCCCCTCCCCACTTAAACCATGAAAACACACACACGCACGCACGCACGCACGCACGCACGCACACACACACACACACACACACACACACCTCCATGCATTCTCTTTGCTTATCATGTGTGTAACATGCTGATCCAACTTATCTGAACTAACTCCCGGAGTAGGGTGCTGGGGGGAGCAGAGCCACCCAGGATGGAGGCTGCTTAATGTCAACAGTGATCTCTCTCTTTCTCAGACACACACACACACATGCACACACACCCATATATACACATCTATAATGAGGGCCGACTTGTGTGAATGGTGTTGTCCGGTCTGGGCCGGCTGTAATGGTTGTGTGGCCTGAGGCAAATGACGGGAGCACACAGATTGTGCTCACGTCACTGGCAGCAGTTAGTTTCCTGCTTTTAATCTGATACTGGGGTTGGAATCAGTTTTGTCTTATAGCGTGTATTCTGAATCATTTAAACAGTACTCAGACAGCAACATTAATTTGGTTTCTTATTTGGAAATATTGCGGTTTAAATTTTTCCTGGTTTTCTTTTATGGTGCTAAAGGGAAACCAGTAGCGTCTGTCTTCCACTGAAGTAGCAAGACTCACAGAGGGACCATTATCTTTATGTTGTATCTGTGTACTGCCGCCAGTGGTCAGTGTGAAGAATACGTTTGCGGTGGTGGTGTTGTTTGTAGGTGAACTTCAAATAACTCTGTGATGTGTTTAAATTTGGTCTTGTAGATTTGCTGTAAGCGCCACACCTTGTGCACTGGATTTTTGTTAAACCTCTGTCGCGTTCACTCTTTGCTTGCCATCTTGGGATGTTCTGAATGACCAGTGAATGTTTGTTTGAACCTTTGAGTATTCTTCTTTGGGTTAATACTCATGTGTAATTCTGTTTTTGTATTTCATTGCTGGAATTTTGTGGGTCAGAAGCTGAACTTTGTTTTCTGCAGGCCAATCTCCTCTTTGTGGTGTTTCTGCAAAATCGAGGTTGGTACTTCTTACACTCTTCTGGTTGCCTCTATAAATGCAGAAACCTTGCATCTCAAGCTTTTCATGAAAGACTATTAGCTACACGAAAAAAACAAAATCAGTAAAAATACAATACAATTCACTATATAAATCTGAAGGAAATTTCTGTATTAGTTATTTAAAGGTGTTTTTCTATATTTCTTAACTACTGCAATGTATTGTGGGAGCAAGAACCCCAAAAGCAGGGAAAACTTAAAGGTGAAAGCCACAGAGCCAGGACAGTGCCGCTAAAACTGAAACAAAAACATTAACTGAAACTGAAAAATTAAACATCTGCATGAAATAAATGCAGATAGTGTAAGATAATGTTAACACTATCTTACACTATCTTTTTTCATGTTGACTGTTTTTTTTTTTGCTTACACTTTTTGGTTTCAATCCTGTCACTCCATTGGCATGACAGGTTAAGGGGCGGGGCTAGAGAGACCACAGGTGTGTAAATCTGTAATTTGCATATTCATTCACAGTTAATGTACACACTCTTTAAAGTGTGTACATTAACTGTGTCTCATGACATTCACGGTACTGTATGTGGAGGATGTCCTCCTTAATTAAAGTTAAAGTTACCATTGTCTTATTTATGTGGTAAAAAAGATGTCATATGATAAATGATGTGCAATCACAGCTATGTTTTTTTATTTAAAATAGGTATTTCTCATTAAAAAGCTGTACAGAGTATTATACACAATACACAATGTGTATTGCACTAGTAGATTTAACAGTGTCATATTCATCTAATCTGTCAAACAAGAGCACAGATATCCACGGCAAGTATGTAAAAACAACAGCGCAAACGGGAAGTAAACTACCGGCTTCCACTATGAATTATGGGTAATGGCGCGAAGTTAGGAATACTGTGGATAAATATCTTCACATCATTAATACCCTTGCTTATAGGCACCTTTTACTTGGAGACAGTTGATGGAGAGAATGCTTCAGGAAGCTCTGCAATGTCAGCTTTTAGTTTTTGATTATTTACACTTTGGAGCCATGAAATGAGACTTGTTCACGCTTTTGAAAATGTAACTGCCACAAAATGTTGTTTTGCCTTATCAGATTTATTGAGACTTCTTCATTTCCAAGAAAAGGACAGACCTCAAGCTTCCACTAATATGGAGGTTCTTCACACTGCTACAGAACTATCTCAACCTATTTTTACAGACTGTCTTGAATACCACATCAACATGCAGCTTGTCCATCCCCAGCATGGACAAGCTGCTGGGTGTCAGCAAAAGAACAGTATTACGGCAGACGCATGAGTTTGGACTCTCAGTGAAGAGATCATACAGTCATCTCACAGATGCGGACCTGGACAACCTTGTTCATTTGGTTAAAATGACGACGCCACACATGGGCGATAGAATGATGAAGGGAGAACTGCAAGCAAAACTGTGTCAGATGGGATCAGGTTTCAGCATCTATGCACAGGGTGGACTCTGCAGGGAGTTAGGCTGTGTTGCTAGAAGAGCATACTCTGTCAGAGGTCCCCACTGGATACAAACCACAAACTTATCAGGTATCCTTTGTGTATATATGTTTATGCGCATTATATATCCACAGAATACATGTAGGCTATCTGTCAATATTGTCTGCTGACTGTCAGGTATGCTACCTGGCAGTTATGAATAACAGGAGTTGACTTTTTTGAGATCAACACAGAGTTATTTAACTATTTTTCAGCAGTTTGCACTAGTAAATGCAAAGTACTAGTTGGCAATTGTGAAATAAATGCACAAAAGAAGGTGATGGTGATGGTTGTGATGCTTTGTGTACTCTTTAGGAAACAATGTCATTATTAATGTGTGTACTAATCTCAGCTTTGCTTCCCATTTTTGTTCATCAAACCTGAGATTTCTTCAGTCATCCTTTAGAGGAGACCAAGGAGCTGAGAATGTTGGCATGGCTCACTGTATGTTCACTGTTTGTGGTTGTGGAAAAGCAAGCTACATTTCAGGGAAAAGTGTGCATAATCAGAGGTTAGTGACTGAAATACTTCACTTCTAAGTGCTTTCTATCAAAGATGGGGGAAATAAATAGTCCTGAAATATATTAATGTACACTACTGAAATTATTTTTCACTTGTAGAATTGAGAGCTTGTGGTGTGATGTGTGGATGGCAGTAACAAGTTCTTATTACGAGCTGTGAAGTGGCTTGTAATAAGCTGACCCACTTGATCCCTCAGACAGCCTACGCTTGTTCTGTGCCCAGTGTGTCTTTGTGCCACGCCTTCATATGGACCTTGGCATCTTCACAGATGGCTGGAATAACCATCCCCTGCAGACTGAACAAAACCTGACTAATCAACTTTGGTCCGATGAATGTTTCCAGCAGCAGGGAATCTAAAGGTAAATGGCAAGAAAAAGATTTTAAAAAACTAGATTCAGGAACAAGTATTTTTACATCCACTGCACATTCAGTGATGTGCATGTAAATATAAATTATGTATCATGAAACTCATTATCAACTGTGCACCACTTCATTGATATATAATAATGTGACTGAAACATTTAACAACAAAATGTGCGTGTGCCTTTATGCATGATCATGGCACCTTGGACCATGACAGTCTAGGAGAAGAGTCTGCTGTTGGAGTTGCTCTACCACCCATCCAGTGCCCCCTGGGGCCGCATGGTATGACTGGACTGAAAGAAACTGTCACTCTCAGAACAATGGAAAAGACCTTTACAGGCCTTGTACTTACCTATGCAACATTGCATTCATAAACAGAGCAGTATGACGTAGTAAAACAGATGTTGATAATTAATGGTTACGTCGACAGACCTCGGGGTCTCTTCTTTAAGGACAGCTGTGGTTCTCTCTGTGTCCCAAGTCTGTCACACCTGACTACCACAGTTGAGCAGCATTCTGCTTGTTTGGGAAAATGCCTCAGCAGCAAGTCCGCATTGCCTTTTGGCCACCAGGCCCCATAATGTGTGGTTGCAGGATTAACACTATTCAGCTTTTGTAATTAGGTGAGGAAGACTTCAAACAAGCAAAGAAAGAGTAACAGCTCTCTTTCATGAAGAAGTCAAAAGGTAAGTGGACAGAATGACTAGCTTTCATTTTATTTTCAGGATAATGAGAAATTAATAATAATAAAGCTAAAAATAAAACTAAGCACACAATTTTGATATATAATAATATCAAAATAACTAAAAATGCCCTGATTTATTTATTGCTTATCAATATTGATACCAAGTCAACTAGCTGATAATATCACAAAAACTGAGGGTTTTTTCCTTTTTTTGGCAGATTTCATTTTCCAATCCAACACTGGTATTTTTGATAGCCTTTACCATTCTTACAATAACAAGTACATTCCATTTAAACCTCTTATTTTGTTAGGTTTGTGCAAACCTCACAAAACACTGAAATTGCTTTAAATTTCTGTTCATTAATTAATGTTTAATGCCATACTTTCTCCTCATTTTGGCTGAAAAAATATTAACAGATAAATAAAATGTGATTTTTTTTTTTTTTGCACAAGCATAACAGCCAGACAGAAAGCATTGACATAACACTGAAAAACCCTACAATTAAATGTTCTAGATCAACCTTAACATATCTGACCATAAAACAAGACTATGGACTATAAAAAAAAATACTAAAAACCTTAATGTTTTAATGCAATTTCTGTAATTTTATTTTTAATTAAAATAAGTAAAATCAAACGTGTTAAGGACATTTTTAGTGTCCCCAAATTTTTGTGGCTCGTATTCGGATCAATGACAAGTTGAGTGGGAAAACTGGGAGTTCAAGGTCTTGCATGAAGTCCTGGAGGAAGTTGATGACAGTATATTTTCTGGCTTTGGTTTCCCTTCTCACTGAGTTCAGGAATTTATTTATTTATTTTATTTTATATATATATATATATATCTTATAGATCAAATTAGCACAAAAACAAAACAAAAAAGTTTTCTTAAAAAAAAAAAAAGGACATTTTAGAGATTTCTGTTTCTGAAACAATTTAAGCTAAATGATGAAAGAATAGTCACAAAAAATGATTTCCATTCAGATATACCACAATACCACACAACAATAAAATCCTCAGAAAAGATTTAAGATCTACTCACCTTTCCATCAGTAAGGCATATTCAAGCTCATCCACATCTTCTTTGTTCACCTTCAGACTGTCAAAGTCTCCTGTTGCAAAAAAGTGATAACACCAGTTTCAGAGGAAGCATGGCGGTGGACCTCCCTGAGCAAGGCTGACAGAAAACACTTCTCCTGCAGTTCTACATGTCATCAGCAAACCAAAAAACGTTGTAAATGTGATTTTTCATTGATAAATTGCATAGTTTATGAACTTTATGAAAAAACTACAGACCTGTAGTGACCACTAATGGAGTAGACGGGACTCTTTCCTTTCTTGCCACGGCCCTCGAACAGTCTCTTAATGCTACGCATCATTTCTAAATAAAGTACGTGACAATGCAATACAGCTAGTCAATGATATCTATGGATACAATTCAGTAGTCTGTGGTACCTGAGAAAAACTACCATATGACATTATTAGTAAAAAAAAAACAAAAAAAAAAAAAACCTCTTTGCTCAGTGAAACAGTATCCGTTCCTGCCTCTCCAATGAAGGTCACATTCAGTTTGTTGAAAGGGAAGCCCTTCTTTTGTCTTTGCCACTGAATGAAGCCTCTCTGAACAAGATCATCCCTGGTGATGCAGTCTTTGCTTTTATCTACTTGACTTGCAAGCCACTGGAGCACACCAATTTCACCATTAAAGCAGCAAATGAAAACAGTTACCTAACTTACATGCAAATGACATTACAATAAAAGGGATCATGTTAAATAATCAACAAAATCACCTCAGTAAATCAGCCAGACTTCTTCCTCACCTATGCTTTTGTTCTCAGAGTCAATCCTGGGACCAAAGCCAGTATTGTAATGAAGACTTCCTCCATCCTCGGGCCTGAGAATGTGCAATAATATCACATTAACACCTAAAATGCAAGAAAAACAGAAAAAGTAAGGTTTCAGCATACAAAAAAAAAAAATGCTGGATACCAATAAAAATGTAATTTGAATGATATTTTATATTTTTAACATATTTCAAAACTTTATAATTACTTACTCAAGTTAAATGGACCATCAACAAAGAGACATATTTTTAGTTAACAAATACAGTAACTGAGATGCTGAAAATGGGTTAAAAATGACAACCTTTCACCACACAGGCTCACATGCTGAGCAAGAGATAAAGGGCATTCCTTTCTGTCCTGCAAACAATGTATGGTGTTTGCAGGACAGAAATAGTAAATAATATGAAAAAATATACATGTATATACACTGCTCAAAAAAATAAAGGGAACACTTAAACAACACAATATAACTCCAAGTAAATCAAACTTCTGTGAAATCAAACTGTCCACTGATTGACACTGATTGACAATCAGTTTCACATGCTGTTGTGCAAATGGAATAGACAACGGGTGGAAATTATTGGCAATTAGCAAGACACACTCAAGAAAGGAGTGGTTCTGCAGGTGGGACCACAGACCACTTCTCAGTACCTATGCTTTCTGGCTAATGTTTTGGTCACTTTTGAATGTTGGTGGTGCTTTCACACTCGTGGTAGCATGAGATGGACTCTACAACCCACACAAGTGGCTCAGGTAGTGCAGCTCATCCAGGATGGCACATCAATGCGAGCTGTGGCAAGATGGTTTGCTGTGTCTGTCAGCGTAGTGTCCAGAGGCTGGAGGCACTACCAGGAGACAAGCCAGTACACCAGGAGATGTGGGGGAGGCTGTAGGAGGGCAACAACCCAGCAGCAGGACCGCTACCTCCGCCTTTGTGCAAGGAGGAACAGGAGGAACACTGCCAGAGCCCTGCAAAATGACCTCCAGCAGGCCACAAATGTGCATGTGTCTGCACAAACGATTAGAAACCGACTCCATGAGGATGGTACAAGGGCCCAACGTCCACAGATGGGGGTTGTGCTCACAGCCCAACACCGTGCAGGATGCTTGGCATTTGCCAGAGAACACCAGGATTGGCAAATTTGCCACTGGCGCCCTGTGCTCTTCACAGATGAAAGCAGGTTCACACTGAGCACATGTGACAGACGTGACACAGTCTGGAGACACAGTCTGGAGACACCGTGGAGAGCGATCTGCTGCCTGCAACATCCTTCAGCATGACCGGTTTGGCAGTGGGTCAGTAATGGTGTGGGGTGGCATTTCTTTGGAGGGCCGCACAGCCCTCCATGTGCTCGCCAGAGGTAGCATGACTGCCATTAGGTACCGAGATGAGATCCTCAGACCCCTTGTGAGACCATATGCTGGTGCGGTTGGCCCTGGGTTCCTCCTAATGCAGGACAATGCTAGACCTCATGTGGCTGGAGTGTGTCAGCAGTTCCTGCAAGATGAAGGCATTGAAGCTATGGACTGGCCCGCCCATTCCCCAGACCTGAATCCGATTGAGCACATTTGGGACATCATGTTTGATTCCATCCACCAACGTCACGTTGCACCACAGACTGTCCAGGAGTTGGCAGATGCTTTAGTCCAGGTCTGGGAGGAGATCCCTCAGGAGACCAACCGCCACCTCATCAGGAGCATGCCCAGGCATTGTAGGGAGGTCATACAGGCACGTGGAGGCCACACACAATACTGAGCCCCATTTTGACTTGTTTTAAGGACGTTGCATCAAGTTGGATCAGCCTGTAGTGTGTTTTTCCACTTTCATTTTGTGTGTAACTCCAAATCCAGGCCTTGGATTTGGTTAATAAATTTGATTTCCATTGATGAATTTTGTGTGATTTTGTTGTCAGCACATTCAACTTTGTACAGAACAAAGTATTCAATGAGAATATTTCATTCATTCAGATCTAGGATGTTATTTGAGTGTTCCCTTTATTTTTTTGAGCAGTGTATAAAACTGCAGGGTAATTTAAGTTAAACATTGCACTTGTGTCAGCTCAGTGAGATCATTGGAGCTTTTGCAGTTCACAGGTGATGAATTTGTGACAGACATTACCCGGACCTCACTCTGCGCACACAAAAGCACAAGAAATATGATCAATATTTCAGTTCATGAAACTGTTAGAATATGAAGAGAGAAGCTATCTATCTCATAAATTTAAACAGTGACGCTCACTGACACGTCAGGCTTTAATGGTTGTCTGACACCTGAGTGTGTTGCTTTTTTGTGTGATAGGGATGCCAGTATTCTGCAGTTTGATAATTTCATACATTGATCAATTTTACAAAATCAAATCACAATTAAATAGTGCCTTTAAAGGTATATGTTATTAGTCAAAAATATTTTAATAAACATTATGTATTAACACCTACAAAACAGTGTAGCAGAATCACTTGTTTCACTAAATTTCAATTTATACTATTTTGTTAAAACAATTATTCCAGTTACCTTATCATTATCATTGTAGATTGAGTCTTTGTACACCCCCAATGTGCAATGCTAGAATAGGCAGAGACACAATATTTTTGCACACTTGGCATGCTGCGTTTGGCACGTCTTTAAATTCAGTTGCATCACACGGCAGTGGAGTTATGTCAAGGTCATGCTGCAGTGGAGCTACGTATAAGAGGGTCTTCCCAGCACTGAAAACACTGCAAATTAATCTGCCTGTATAACCATTAACATCAGGTGGAATGGCAGCCAATTTTCTTTTACCAGGATCACCTGATGTATAGAGACAAGAACAGAAAGAGTTTGTAATTTTGAAGTCTTAGCACCATCAAAACAGAAGTTATGTAGATGTTATGATATGGACCTGTAGTCTCGTAGAACAGTCACCCATCTACCCCCTTCATTTCTGGATATTCTCCAATGATGGTTTTATTTACCTAAAACAATTAAATGTAAGGGAAACTAATAGTTAAACAGAGCATTATTATATGTATTAAAGTAGTATACTCACTGTATTGTAATATCAATTATCATCATTTCCTGGATAATTTCATGAGTAAAATTGTAAATATCACTGCTTCTGTGACATAAGAAAACTTTTAAGATGTTTTCAGGCGAGAACGTGGATGCATAAACCTCAGATTTCTGCTCGGTTTATCAAAATATTGCTTATTTGCAAAAGTACTCCAACATTTTCAGAGATGTCCGTTCCCACTGCTCTGACTGTCAGCTGACTGGGCAGTCAAGGATGGCCTTTCATTCTTTCCACAGCTCCAGACTGCAAGAGAATAACAAGAATGAAAACACTTCATTAGAGATTTTAGAAATTTTTCTTAACAACTTCAGTTTTTCGAGAGTCTTTGATTGCTTTTCCTGGAGATTTTTGACATATTATTTAAAAATCTAGCAAAAGAGCGTGCTCACCTCTACTGAAAAAACATAAAAAAAGAAACAGAAACAAACAAACAAAAAAAAATGAATAAAAATAAATTAAAAATGTGAGACCAAAATGTGAAAAATCCAGTGTTCCTAGAGAACTGTCGTGCAGTAACTAATCTATGTGAACACAGCTGAGATTTTTTAAAGCCCACTGTGAGAAAGTGTGAAGGAAAGTGTTATCTTTGAAGTTGTAGAAGTTGCTTGACTTTTTTCTTTCCCATGAGACAGAAAGCTCTTAGCAGCCGTTCACAGCTTAGCGAAGTGTCCCTCACTTCAGGACACTCTGTTTCCTGTCTGCATCTCATTCTCATTTCTCTGTCTCTCTTGTTTCATGGCATCTGTCTTTTATCAGCCACCAATCCATCTCTCTGTTCTTTCTCTAATAATAGACAATCTGATCAGTGTCATCAATCACTGCATGCTCTCCTTCTCAGCTCAACACAAACAGAGACCCTCCAAGCTTACATGTCATTATGCATGCACGTACTTCCCCAGGAAGAAGCAGCATCCAATTATTAGGTCATATTTGTAAATTAACCAACATTTTACCTGGTAAGATAAAGGTTTTAAAAAATTATATATATTTATTTATTTATTTTTTCTGTGTTGACTATTTTTTCTTGTTGTAATGATGCTTCCTGGCAATAAATCTTATACCATTGGAAAGCCAGTAGGAAAACATACTCAACTCTGCTACTCAACCCACAAATGCATTTTCCTTACAAATGTGGCACGGTTTAAGAGGAAATAAACTGGCTTTCCAACAGTATAAGATTTATTGTTAAGAAACAACAAAGAAATAATAGACCAAACACATTAGTTTTTGAGCTAAGTATTTAGGACTGACCAGTATAAGTTGGAGAGGCATTTGGCCATAGTTGAAGGCAGAATGGGGAGAGGATAGTGGGGGTGATAGCGTGTTGCTGCTGTTTCAGGAATAAATGGTATGGAAATAAGGAGCTGAAAAACACTTACGCTTGCATCACAGAGTGTCTTGGTTTTTATGGAGCCTGGATATTAACAAGATCCAGTTACTGTTTCTGCAAATTAATGTTGTTGTAGAGGTTTCTCTTAGGCGCCTTAATTTTTGTTCATCTCAATTCTAAATCATTTCTGGATTGTTCTATTCCTCATCAACTTCCACCACATGCTTAATGCAGCAGATAAATAATTGGTGAGGTAAACTGTAGAGTGTCATGTAAACAGTTTGGAATATTCTGCTTATCATCAAATCATAAATGTTTCATCACTTATCTGATTGCACCTTAGTTGCATTATACAAAATATTTGTATAATGACAAATAAAGTTCTATTATATTCTATTCTGTTCTATTCTATTCTATTCTATTCTATTCAAATATCACACAAGCAGTTGTCATCTTTGTTGAACAGCAAACAAACATTATTAACAGTAAACAAGAAGCAAGAAGACTCCTGGTTTGGATGCTGACTGGGATCCTTCTGTGTGGAGTTGACATATTCAACACTGACATTAACAACACAAGAATTTTTGTGCTGTAGAGTTGTTTGTTGATGACAGACAGCAACCAAAATATTTAAGGATGAATACAAATAAATGTTAATGCAAATAATTATAGAGTTTTTCTTTTGTTTTTTGTTTTTAGAATTTTTTTCTTTGTACAGCATCTTTCACCATATGCAAATAAATTTGCACTGTTATTAACACACATACCTTTGTGACATGTAATATGATTACAGCTACATTTTTTTAAACATACATATGACCAGGATGGAAAACCTTTATGGAATGGTGTTGGATTTTTTTTTTCCACTTTCAAGCTTGAAAAAAAACAACAAGGAGTTGAAGTTGTGGAGCCAGCAATGCATGAGTTGGTTAGGAGTTGGAAGAAGGAAAAACATTATTTCAACAACATTTTGGAAAATATGCTTGTGTGATCACGGCAGCGTCACAATTAGGGCTGTTCTGTTACACACCTTAGATGTGGCACTTATGTTGACTGTAGTGATTTAGCAACAAAGCTAGAATCAAAGAAAATCTTTATGCTTTTTTTTAAATAAAAAACAACTTTTGAAATGTGACTGAGTAGATACTATTACACTTCAGGCACACATCTAACTGTAACATGATTACAGGCTACCTCAGACACAAAGATGTCATTGTGGCTGCCTCTGACTGGTATTATTACAGTCCATAACAGTCCAACACCAAGTAAAACCTTATGCTTTATAATGCATGCTTTATCCCACCAGTCAAGATCATGTTCAGTTTGTTTTTGCTATTATTATTGTTGCTCAATTCTTGTTTTAATTGAATTTGAAAGTAAAATTATCATTGAGAATGAGCATTTCCCTAAACTATAAAATTTCAGCATCACAGTGTTTCAGATTACAAACCTGCTCCACTCCACTGTAGCTGTTTGATTTCACTGATGTTAGAAGCAAACAAAAAATGGTACAAGTAGTATGAAAAAATGAGACAACAGTGTCTGCGCTCATTGTTGGATGTTAATTCCTGTGAGTCCTCTGGTTCAGTCACAGGATTTTAACGGTCAAATAGTTGAAACAAGGACTTGAGTTCACAAACACACACACACACACACACACACACACACACACACACACACATGAAAGACCAACTTCAAACAAACAACAACTGTGGGGGTAATCAATAAACAAAGACAGCAAAGGCAGGGGTTTGCAAGTGTGTACATGTAGAGTGGTAGGTAATGTGATGATGGGCTAAAGGGCAGTCAAAATGAGACCATTTGCTCCTGAGCAGACTAACTCTTTAGTAGCCATTTGGTATGTAACTTCCATCTGTTGTTAAATCAAGCCCACACTGTATCCTCCTCCTGCTTCTGAAGTGATGTGCATGCCACTCGATTTGTGTTCGTGGGCGTACACAGTGTCCACAGTAACAGAACATTTTTTTAAATTATTTTTTTCTGTTTAGACCGTCCTCTGCACTGAGGCAACATATTTAACCACTACACTGCAAATGTGATCATAGGCAGAGAGGAAAGAAATAATGCAGAGCTGAGGCATTCAATCACACTCCAGACCAGGTGATGGCCAAAATACATCATTTCACATTAGCTTGTTGAAAAAGGCAGCAGAGGATGAAAAGACTGAACTTTAGGAATGCATGAAGTGATGTGCATGCCATGAGATATTTATATCTTATATATATATTATGTGTATATATCTATATATAAGAGTTCAGATGCAAAATCTTATAAATCTACCTGGACACTTTTCTTTTTTTGTTTTAAGCATTTTCCTATGTTAAAGTTCAGTAATTTAATTTTACAGGCAATGATGAAGTTATTACTTAGAGAAACAAACTGCCTTTCTTTTCAAAAATATAAATATAGTAAATGGACTAGTTCTTATATAGCAGTTTTCTACTCTGTCTGAGCACTCAAATGCTTATACAACACATTTACCTATTCATACAAGCACTTCCATATGAAACTAAGCTAAGTGCTTGTTGTCTAACATTCACAGGCATTCATACTCCAACGCTTGCGTCGGAGAGCAACTTGGGGTTCGATGTCTTGCCCAAGGATACTTTGGCATGCAGCCTAGAGCAGCCAGGAATCAAACCACCAACCTTCCGATTAGTAGGTGACCTGCTCTACCTCCTGAGCCACTTCCCTACTTTTTAACAAAAAAGAATCACACCACTAGCCTGCTGAAGGTCATTTTGTAGGGCTCAGGCAGTGCTCATCCTGTTCCTTCTTGCACAAAAAACCAGATACCAGTATTCCTGATGAATTAAGGACCTTCTATGGCCCTGTTAAGCTCTCCTAGAGTAACTGCCCATCTCCTGGATTCTCCTCCATGCTCTTGAGTCTGTGCTGGCAGACACAGGAAACCTTCTGGCAGGAGTAGTTGGACTACCTGTAGGGTCCAGGGATCACCTCATGCTACCGGTAGTGACACTGAGCCACACCAAATGCAAAACTAGTGAATAAACAGTCAGAAAAGATGAATGCCAGTTTTTTTTGTTTTTTTTTTTAGCAGTATAGATACACCTCTACTAATTTAAATGTTCCTTAGCAAGTTGTACCTCAACTAGACACTTTGGTAGCTTTCAATAAGCTTCTGTCATGATTTTGGCTGGCTTTCGGCTTTTGACCACTCTTCTTGGCAGAATTGGTAGAGTTCATTTAAATTGGTTGGTTTCCTGCCACGGCAGCTTCTAAAAATTCTCCACAAATTTTCAGTAGCACTGAAGTCAGCACTTTGAGAAGGCCATTCCAGTGTTAGCCTGCATTATCCATTCCAAAACCTCCAAAATCCTTGTCTTGCTAGAACATCCAATTGTATCCAAGTTTCAACTTTATAACTGTTGATTTGAGGTGAACGTCTTAATTATTACATCCACTTTGTGCAAGGTACAAGTGCCATTGGCAGCAAAACAGTCCCAGTGCATGATGCTACCACTGCCATGCTTGACAGTTGGTACAGTGTTTTTAAGTGTCATCTTTACTCCCTCAAACATACGTACGTCTATTGTGGCCAGATATCTCAATCTTTGCCTCGTGTGACCATAAAACCTTTATCCAGAAGGCCTTTGGCCTGTCTATGTGGCCAGCTGCAAATTTCAGTTGAGCTTAAATGTGCTGATTTTGGAGCAGGGGTTTCGTTCTCGGTCAGCACCCTGTCAGTCCATGGTGATGTAACACTAGCTTAACTGTGGAGAGCGATGTTGGTGTTTCAGCAGTTTCCAGTTCATGGCAGGCTTGAGCCTTGATGGTTCATTTGTTGTCCCTGAACATCCTAACTAATTTCCTCTCATTTGAGGGTGACCGTTTGGGTCTTCTTCCAGACCATGGCAAAGTGCTGACACATCCAAATAACTTGTACTCTTGGAATCTCCTGTTGTTTGGAAATGGCTCCACAACACTTTCCCAGCTTGTGTAAATCAATATTTCCCCTTCTTAGATCTTCACTGGCTTCCTTGGACTTTCCCATTGTTCTGAGTATTGATCAATCCAATGAATGCTGCCAAACAACCCAAACAAATCCTTTTAATGGTGGCAAAGAGAAACTGGTCAGTCATGATCACTGATGAAAATTTTATTTTACTTGCCTTTGTGAAGTTAAGACATTGGTGAACCTTCAACATCACCATCAAATATATACAGTACTGTATTTATTTGAATCTGTATGCATACTTTGTAAAGTCATTACAGATGTATGCTGTACAATCATCCCAGCCTGGAAATAAATCAAATAAATCATTAACATTTTCTGCAGGCTGGCTCAGAAAAACAGAAAACAGCTTTTTAATCACTTAATTCTGCTGAGACCTTGCCAGATTCACAAACACAAAACTCGCTCTTAGTACTAGAAGCCATTACTTCTGGTGTCAAGCACTCGGCACCTGCCGGGCGAGACCTGCTGCAGGGACAGTAAGAGGTGGGGAGTTTGAGATAGTATACCAGTCAAACTGTAATGCAGGTGTCGTAAGGTGAGCTCAGGGAGGATAGAAACATCCTGCGGAGCAGACGGGGAAAAGCTTGCTTTGTGTTGATTTTCAGTATGAATACAGACCGTGAAAGTGGTGCCTCCCAATCCTTCTGACTTTCTGGGTTTCAGGAGGTGTCAGAAAAGTTAACACAGGGATAACTGGCATGTGGAGGTCAAGCGTTTATAGTGATGTTGCTTTTTGATCTTTCAACATCAGCTCTTTCTATCATTTTGGAGCAGAATTCACCAAGAGTTGGATTGTTTACCCACTAATAGGGGTTTAGACTGTCATAAGACAGGTTAGTTTTATCTCACTCATGTTGCAATAGTACTCCAGCTCAATACGAGAGGAACCGCAGGTTAAGACATTTGGTTTATGTGCTTGGCTGTGGAGCCAATGATGCAAAGCTACCATCTGCAGGATAATGACTAAGCACTTTTAAGTCAGAATCCTGCCTAGATGCAATGATACCATAGCATTGTGGATCTTCGGTTTGTCTTTGATAGCTGGCTCTTCTTGGCCATTTGTGACTGGCCTGGGGGATAGCCAAATGATGGTCACCCTTCTCCAATCTCACACTCATGTTTATGGTGAACCTGGTGCTAAATAACTTGTAAACAAAATTCATTTGTTTGGGGACATCCTTTGCCACAGTTGACTTAGACACAGTTATTGCTGGAAGAGGTACCTGTATAGGAAACAGTCTGTAAATTCAATTCAATTCAATTCAATTTTATTTATATAGTTCCAAATAACAACAAACAGTGCTTTATAACAGTGCTTTTATATTTAAAGGTGCTTTCAATTGTAAGGTAAAGATCCTACAATATTTTCTTTAGATGGCGTAGCTCTCATTCCTAGTGTTTCTCTTCTTCTTGCCACCCTTGTTGGCAGTTTTAGTCATGGCTTACTTGGAGCCCTTTTTGGGCACTTACTTAGTGGGTTCAGGTATTTTACTTTGTCACTACTTCACAACAGAGAATGTAAAATCTCAACCTCAGGCCCAGTCTTAGTTTTTGTTAGTTTTAGTCATTGTATTGACAGGCTCAGAAACAAAAAAATTGTAGCTTTACAACAGAATGTCTATTAGCCCCAGAGCTAGTTCAAAAAGTGCAGATGACAGCTCACTGAGGGTGATGTAGGTTACAGGCTGTCAATCCTGCTTCTGCCACTGAAAGCCACACTTGGCAAGTAGGGTGCAGAGGCCATGAGGAGCAGGTAAGTGGGAAGCCAGCAAGAAACTTAGCCAACCTGAGGTGGAGGGGCACTGGTCGAGCTGGACAGCTCCAGTGGTGTTAACTATACACAGGGAACATGGGGAGGCCTGTCAGTTGAAAGAAGGAATGCAAAAAACACAATAGTAAATAAGACAAAACAAACAAAAAAAAAAAAGAAAATCACAAAATTGAAAACACAGTAAGCAAACTAAGAATCAACCTCAACACAAAATAGTGGGTCAAAGGACCATGATTGCAATTTTCATCTTTTATGGTTGTGATTTTTCTTGCATGCGTTTGTTGTTGCATGCCATTTTTTATAATAGTAAAACTATTATAAAAAATGTCTTTACAATAGTTTTAATTCTTGTTGACATCTCCCTGTAACACAATTACTCAAACCTGCATGAGTTCATGTCCTTAAAGGACATTGACTGCCAATCAGGACAAGGCCCTCACCACCAAGTGACCAATAAGAAGTCTGGGCACTTCCAGTGTCAAATTAAAAAACTCATACAATCTCAGACTGGGTTCTTGAACATGACAGTGAGCTTGCTGTACTCCAGGGATCCTCAAATCCAGGCCTCAAGCTCCGGTGTCCTGCAGGTTTTAGATGTGTCCCTGATCCAACACACCTGATTCAAATGACTGAATTACCTCCTCAGTATGCAGTTAAGTTCTCCAGTAACCTCACTGGGTGATGGACACTATTGTGATCAGGTGCCATCTAAATTAAAATAACGTAGTTTTAAACCTCCATTTGAAACCTACATGCTATTATAAATTCTTAGTAATATGTGTTTCTATGACGTTTTGCACACACCATTTTGTACAGCTTAAAAAAATATGGACAGTTTCTAAGCTAAAATCTGAAGTTGATGTATCTAATTATAAGTCCAGTGAGATTTTCCAAAATAATATCAGTTTCATGTTGGCAGAAACTGGGTGAATTAATACATCTCAAATATTCTTTTAAAGAACACAAACTGCCTTAAAAATTGTTAATAACCTGTTAAAACAACAGAACAGTAATTAGGAGGATACTGGCCAATGGAAACAATTACTGAGGATTTGAAAAATTAACCCTTCACTCCAGTTCAAGATAAGGAGCACAGAACCTCAGAGGAAACACTGGATGTGTGAATAACAGAGAGGAACTGCTGTGTCTCAGAGCTGGGACAGCAGCAGATAAGGACAGAAGGCAATGGGCTGAGCTCAGATTAAAGATGGAAACCCAGTGGAGATGAATTGTCTGTGAATTCACGCTGAGCCAAGCCCACAGATGCATTTTTTTTTTTAAATAACATCCAGTCACATCAAATGGAAGAGCCCGGGCAACAGCCAAACATAACAGTAAAATGTCAGAAAAAGAAAGCAGGACAACAGTACAGTCCAGAAAATGTTAATACTATATTTTGTTGACATGATAGATTAAAATGTTAGGATGACTGTTAAAATTAGATATGTTAGCATTTTTATATAATATTGGCCATTGCAAACATTTTAGCCTATGAAATAAAGTTGATTTCACATCAGTGCCTTATTTCTATCCATCCATCAACTTATCTGGGGCTGGGTTGCGGGGGCAGCAACCTAGGAACCCAGACCTTCCTCTCCCCACCCACCTCCTCCAGCTTACCTGGCATTCCCAGGCCAGCCAACAGATTTAATCTGTCCAACATGTTCTGGGTCTGCCCCAGGGTCACTTCACCCAAGAGGCACCCAGGAGGCATCCTAGTGAGATGCCCGAATCACCTCAACTGGCATCTTTTGATGTGGAGGAGTAGCAGCTGTACTCTGAGCACCTCCAGGATGGCTGGATGCACTCATCCTGTGTCTAAGGGAGAGGCCAGCCACACTTCGGGGAAAGCTCATTTCTGCCGCTTGTATCTGCTATCTTGCTCTTTTGGTCACTACCCAAAGCTTGTGACCATAGGTGAGGGTGGGTACGTAGACTGACCAGTAACCCAACAGCTCTGCTTTCATGCTCAGCTCCCTCTTCTTTACAATGGATCGGTTCAGCGTCCACATCACTGCAGCCACATCTCCAAGCCATCTGTCGGTCTCCCGCTCCCTTCTCCCATTACTCGTGAACAAGACCCCAAGATACTTAAACTCCTCCACTTGGGGCAGCAACTTGTCCCTGACCTGGAGTGGGCACTCCACCCTTTTCTGGCTGAGGACCATGGCCTCAGACTTAGAGGTCCTAATTCACATACCTGCCGCTTCACACTCAGCTGCAAACCACTCCAGTGCAAGCCAGAGGCCACCACCTGAGGAAGCCAAGTGGACCACATCCTCTGCAAAAAGCAGAGATGAGATTCTGAGGCAACCAAGGCAGAAGCCTTCCACCACATGGCTACATCTAGAAGTTCTGTCCATGAGGAATGTGATACCCGATAGATGGAGCACACCCTTTGGTCTTCCTTCTTAACGATGGGAATAACTACCCCAGTCTGCCATTCCAGAGGCACCACCTGAGATTTCCATGTGATGTTGCAGAGGCGTGTCAACCAAGACAGCCCTACATCATGCAGAGCCTTCAAGAACTCAGGATGAATCTCATCTACCCCAGACGCCCTGCCACCAAGGAGTTGTTTAACTACCTCAGTGACCTCACCCCCAGTGATAGGCAAGTCCCCAGACTCTGCTTCTGCTACACTCTAAAAAGCCCAACTTCATATTTGTTACTCTAACTTATTTTTAAAAGCTGAGAGAACAAATACACTGTTTAAAAAGTTGAGCCATCTGAAAATTTTAAGTTTACCTCTAAGTAGTGCAACCTACTTAAAGTTTAGTTTGGACAAACTTCAGATAGTAATTTGGGGATCTGCTGTAGAAACAAACATGGGCATGCGTCATGCTGTGCACTACTGCGCATGTGCATTTGACACCACCTTAGGGAAGCAGTATGACCTGTACGTTACTTCAACGACAAACAAACCAGGTAAGACTTTATGTTATTTTTCCTTCTAGTTTTTTATGTTATGTTAAGCTAAGGATTTTAGTCAGTGGTTGATCGCCTGGCGCTGCATTTCGGCTGAGAATTTCAGCTGATAGCTATCAAAAACGATTGCTTTATTTACAGGAATGGCAGTTCGGTAAAGTGATGACCACAAATCCCGCCTTTTTCAAGTTTGCATTTATGTAACATGTTTTGTGTGGTGAAAGTAATTTGCACATATATAATGTCTGCTTTAAAGCTAATACTTTCCGTACAAGGGTACAACTTTAGTCTAGCAGGGTTTTGGTTAGCCAGCTAGTTAGCATGTTGCTACACTTTTCTCCACCATAGTTCACATTAGTGGTGGTAAACCTTGGATTCAGTTATGTAACAGGTTACTTTGTAGGTAATGAAAAAACATAAAGCAACAGTCTGTTTTGTACATCATGCACCTATGTTTTTAATTCCATAATGATTTAACCCAAAAGTAATGCGCAGTGTTTGTTTTTTTTTTTGTTTTTTTGCATAGGTGGAGTGGGTTGCATTGAGGTAATTCTTCAATTTTGTGTCTTAGCGTTAAAGACACGTTCATGCCTTACCTTAGTTAAGGTAAAAACCTTGAGGTGTGTGTGATAATCACTGAAATCTGCTTTCAAATTCTATTTTTGGCAAGTTAGTTTCATTACAAATCCTGCTACTTATTTATACTTTGCATTAGGTAGGGCTGCAATGATTCCGCGAGTAACTCGAATATTTCGACTATAAAAAAATCCTCAACACAAATTTGTTGCCTCAATGCTTCGTTCAAACTCTGCAGCTCACGTGTCTCTGTAAGCAAAGCGTTTCACCCACATTAGCAGCATTAAAGTTCTCTGTTGAGATTTCCATCATTTGGAAAAACAACCTTTTAACACGAGTGGATCATCGCTGACACGTTTTCCCACATCTGCACTGCTCTCTGCTATGTGTGTTGTGCTGGCTGTGATGTGAATTTCAGCTGTTATTTTTTTCTTTACTTCAGCTGTTACCTCCCAGAACAGGGATATGCATTTTACATAAACATATATAATACTTTGTACATGTGTTCACACTGCTTTGTCTTTCCTGCATCTCTGCTGCCACACTGTTACAGCCAGTTCTGTCTTAATACTTTTAGTTTTAGTTTAGTTAATGCCCCTTAATGGCAGGTAGTTTTGTGAGAGCATAAGAAAAAATGTATCTTCATGTCTGTGCCATTCAGAAAAAGCTCAGACATTAAAACTATGGTTAAAGTTGTTAATCTTCTTGATGGAACAATGTCAATATCACATCAGCATTCTTTGTCATGAACTTTTGATGGGAAGGTGAAAAACAGGTGATACTGAATAAATTTCTAGGTGATTCACTGCAAGACAGGAGACAAGACACCCATTTGTCTTACTCTGAATGCTCTAATCTGTTAACAGGTTCCAGAATGAAACCCAGCATGCTCTACTTCTGCCAAGCCAATGGAGCTAGTTGAACCAAGCATTCGATTTTTGAAAATTACTCACATTATTAGCACTTGTACTTTTTTTTTTGTCCTCCTTGCTTCATATGATCTGGATGTGGTGCAAAGAGTGCAAGTTTGCCCACCCCAGTCAAGATGTGCTCTTAAAGCATTACAGACTGCAACATTACAGAGAAAATTCTGCTCACTTCTGTGCCTGTATACAGACTGCATGTGCACTTTCAGGACAACTGGTGTGTTAAAATCCCACCTTTTAAGAGTCTATAAACAGACTGGTAAACAAGTCAGATTTTTTTGGTAATTGTCTGACTTTAAAGACCTGTGTGCCAGCAAAATACATAGCATAATTTTTGATTCAGTTTGAGGACCCTGATTTTGGAAATGAACTTTGTAATTTAACAGGCATTCAAGAACTTCCTCAAGAAAGAGCTGTACTGAGGATTCTGCAGAAATCATCAGGTCAGCCTGAAGAAACAGCTTCTAAGTCTTCAATCTCTTCCATCTCAGTATATCTTCATCTCCATCCACCAGTACAAACCAACGTTCATCAGTACAACTTACGCAGTGTGAGAATGCAGAGCAGTGGCCATCAAGTCATGAAGAAGTGGCCAGGGTTGTTTTTTGAAGAACAGGTTGGTATTTACAAATTTGTTAACTACATATTTTGTTAAATGTGAGGCTTGAATCAATACTTCACATTCTTTTTGCCACAGCATTGTGCATGAATCACCTCTTTTACATATTTGCAGAGTTCTTCAGAATTACTTGAGCAGAACTGAAGAAGACTTCACTGGATGCACACTCATCACAGCTTGTCAAGCTATACTGATCATGCTGTGGAACACTCAGAAAGGACATCAGGATCCTTCTAGACAAATTTGATCAACAGGTAATCTTTAAGTAGGGGATAAATGTGGTATAGCCGGGGTCCTCTATTACATTAGATCTGCAACTACAGACTTGTATGGGAGAGACTAGGATAGTGTATTCTAACAAATTCAATTCAATTTTTATTTATATAGTGCCAAATCACAACAGTCGCCTGAAGGCACTTTATTTTGTAATGTAAAGACCCTACAATAATACAGAGAAAACCCAACAGTCAAAACGAACCCCTATGAGCAGCACTTGGTGACAGTGGGAAGGAAAAACTCCCTTTAACAGGAAGAAACCTCCAGCAGAACCAGGCTCAGGGAGGGGCAGTCATCTGCTGAGGGGGGAGAGACAGGACAAAAGACACAGTGTAGAAGAGAGCCAGAGATTAATAATAACTAATGATTAAATACAGAGTGGGGTATAAACAGAGTGAAAAGAAACACTCACTGCATTATGGGAACCACCCCCCCGCCCCAGCAGCCTAGACCTATAGCAGCATAACTGAGGGATGGTTCAGGGTCACCTGATCCAGCCCTAACTATAAGCTTGATCATAATGGAAAGTTTTAAGCCTAATCTTAAAAATAGAGAGGGTGTCTGTCTCCTGAATCCAAGCTGGGAGCTGGTTCCACAGAAGAGGGGCCTGAAAGCTGAAGGCTCTGCCTCCCATTCTACTCTTAAGTATCCTAGGAACCACAAGTAAGCCAGCAGTCTGAGAGTGAAGTGCTCTATTGGGGTGATATGGTGCTATGGGGTCTTTAAGATAAGATGGGGCCTGATTATTCAAGACCTTGTATGTGAGAAGAAGAAATTTTAATTCTATTTTAGATTTAACAGGGAGCCAATGAAGAGAAGCCAATATGGGAGAAATCTGCTCTCTCTTTCTAGTCCCTGTCAGTACTCTAGCTGCAGCATTTTGGATCAGCTGAAGGCTTTTCAGGGAGCTTTTAGGACAGCCTGATAATAATGAATTACAATAGTCCAGCCTAGAAGTAATAAATGCATGAATTAGCTTTTCAGCATCACTCTGAGAAAGGATGTTTCTAATTTTAGAAATATTGCGCAAATGCAAAAAAGCAGTCCTCACTCAACTTGACTGAACCTCTCAAGTTGAGTGAACTTCTCAACTTAAGTTGAAACAACTCATTAGCCCTTAGTTGAGTAAACTCAAAAAAGCTTTGCAGCTGGTTGCTTTACTTTTTTAAGTTGACTGAACTTTTCTTTTTTTATAGTGTACAGAAGGTGTGTCAGTGGGATTAAGGAGGTCTTCAAAGTATTAGTTCCACTGCCTGGTACCCGTCAGCTGCCTCCAGAGTTCCACATGCTAACCAAGCCTGATAGGTCTCCTCCTTCAGCTTGATGGCTCCGTTTACCCCCTCAGCATCCCTTGGAATGTTGTTCAATGCCACAAAACAAAATGATTATGTGTATTTTGGGATTACATGAAGACAAACTCTGGCTGTTTTTACAGTCACGGTAGGAAGAAAGCACACCCTCTGTCAGTTCTAAGTTTTTACGTATTAACACATGATCTAAATGATCTAGTACTTACCAGGTTTTAAAATTAGGTAGCTACAACTTGAGATGAACAACAACAACACAAACCATATTATACTGTATCATTATTTAACAAAACCTAAGCCAAAATGCAGAAACAATGTTTTAAAAAATAAATAAACCCATGATTCAATAGCTTGTAGAACTGCCTTTAGCAATAATTTGAAGTCATCCTTTTCTGTGCGACTTTATCAGTCTGTCACATTGTTGTGGAGGAATTTTTTTAACAACATTGCTTTATTTCATTGTGATTTGGGGCATTCACAGCTCTCTTAAGGTCCCACCACAGCTTTTTATTTGTTTTGAGGTCTGAACTTTGACTAGACCATTGCGACGCCTTGATTATTTTCTTTCTCATTCTGTTGTAGATTTGCCGGTGTGCTTGGGATCATTATTCTCTTAAATGACCTAATTTGGGCCAAGCTTCAACTGTTGGCCAGATGGCCTCACATTTGACTGTAGAATACTTTGAGTCAACTATGAGCTCCACTGTATACCAGTGACTGCAAGTTGCCCAGATAGCTGTGAAACAAGTCCAAATTCTCACTTCTCCACCACTGTGTTTGACAGTTGTTATGGGGTTGTGCTGATATGTTGTGTTTGTTTTTTTCTCTGAATGTGGTGCTGTGCATTATGGCCAAACATCACCACTTTGGTTTCTTCTGTCCAAGGGCCATTGTTCCGGAAGTCTTGTGTTTCGTTCAGATGCAACCTAAGCTGTACTACCATTTTTTTTTAAGAGGGAAGAGACCTTCTCTTGGTAACCCCTACTAACAAGCCAATTGTTATATTGTCATGAACTGTAACATTAACATTTAACCAAGGCCTGTAGCATATGAGTAGCTTTTGGTTTTGTTTTTTTTTTTGTTTTTTTTTGCAGAGTCTCACCTTGGGGTGAATTTGCTAGGATTTCCACTTCTGGGAAAATTGGCAACTATCTTGAATGTTTTCCATTGTGTGAATAATATTTCTCACTGTAGGATGATGGACTTAAAATTGTTTGGAAATGATCTTTTAGCCCTTCCGAGATTGATGGTCATAAAAACTGCTTCTTTAAGATCATTGCTGATGTTTTTTCTCCTTGCCATTGTGCTAACACACATCTGATTGCTCCAAACCAAACTTCCAACACTCTAGCTTTTTATAGAAGTCATCACACTTGCTGCTGATGATGATAAAGTTTTTCACACACTGTCTCTGTATTTTGGCTTAAATTTTGTTAATAATAGTAATATGTCAGTTTTTTTTTTTAAATATCTGAGGTTGTATTTAGCTAATTTTAAGACCTGCTAATGGACCTTTTCATCCTTTGTCATGTCATGATGCATCAAACCTTAGAATTTAAAGTTGTTCTTTCATTTTATCATGACTATAATATGTAGTGAAACTCAACTTAAATTCGTTCTTGCTTGCTAAATTGAAAATATTTCTTCTCTTGGTCTGAATACCATGAGAGCACTGCTTGCATAGTGCTTTTTGCAAATTAATTATTATTTAAAAGGTTTCCCACATGTAGAAAAGCATTGAAAATTTTAATTAATAATAAAGGGGAGCCCTACAGTAAGCAGATTCAGTGGAGAGTAAAGGGTCACTACATTTCTATTCTAAATGCACTGGTCTCTTCCAGGATGGCATTGCCCCTGTCCTCAAGGCGCGAGGGCTCACTGAATGTTTCGATGAGCATGAAAATGATGCGAATGGCACCAGATTTCATCCCAGTTAAGATGAGGTCTGGTGAGCACTTACAGGAGATTTTGGACCAACATGTTAGACAGTGTCCTTCACCAACATCATGAAGATAACTTTTGAGGGAATATCTTTTTGAAGCATGGTGTTCAGTCCCTCCAGCAGATTTCCAGAGACTGGGAGAATTAATGTTGATGCACTGTTTACATGTGCAAAACTCAAGATTCAAATTCGGATTAGAGATTCACTGTTTACATGGACCCTAAAGAAGGTAATCTGATCATTATGTGTGTTTACATCCATCAAGTGTTTGAACAGGATAAATCATTTTGACAGGTGCAGAACTGTCTAACTTTCAGGAAATAGTACAAGAAGATGAGATTTCTGATATAAACAAACATTGCTGTCAGGATTTCTGCCTTTTTCTCACCTTCCAGTGTCAGTTTCTCCGCTCTGTCAGATTCATGACTTCAAGTAAAATGTTTGTGTTGGACACAGGCCAGTTTTGTTTCACTCCCAATGTGTCTACCACTAGCTGCCTTAAAGGTGAAATTACAGTACATCAGTGTATGTCTGACATAACATGCACAGTAAGGATAATTTCACGCAACATCAAAGGAAGTGTTTACATGTACACCTGTCCAATTAAGAATCTGTATAATCCACCTGTCTCGATCAGAAGGAAATTTAAGGGAAAATAAATGAACAGAAATATTTTTTTTCAGAAACAGTTAATCGTGTTTTGCTGTGGATGACCCAGAGAGACCTCTGCCTCAGTTACAACTGCAGCCCCAATGCTTTTAGAGAAACAAAGCTCTGATGGATCTGCTCAGTGTCAAACAGCACGGTTTCCTCGCAACCATCCTAACATCTTTCAGCTCAACAGTTTTCATTTTTGAGCACGCTACTTTCAAAACATTCAATTTTTTTTTTAATTTCTTATGATTAATTCACAGACAAGTCTTATTTCTATCAAGTATCTAAATGATGGCTTGAAATCCTTTTTTGAAGTATAAAACTAAAGTAAATGCAGCAGTTTGGTGAGCCAATTTCGTCATCAGTAAGCAAAGCCAAATGCTTTAAAGTCTGGCTCTGAATCAAAGCTTTGCCTGCTCACACCTGGGAATGTTCCTGGCTCCACTCAAACTCTAATGATGCTCACTTGTTAAAAGACATTGTAGAACATGACCTGATGTTAACAGAAACCACAAATAACAAGTCAACAAGTGACACCTATCTGGAGACTCAACCTTAGCCCCACACTCCCTTAATAATAATAATAATGATGCATTAGTCTTATATAGCGCTTTTATAGAGACTCAAAGATGCTTTACAATTTCATGCACTATTCATTCACACCTCAATCATACCTGGTGGTGGTAAGCTACTAATGTAGCCACAGCTGCCCTGGGGCAGTCTGACAGAGGCGTGGCTGCCAATTTGCACCTATGGCCCCTCTGACCACCACCAAACACACAACCACATTCACACTCAGGCAATGTGGGTTAAGTGTCTTGCCCACATGACAGCATGTGCTCAGACGGGGACTCGAACCAGCAACCATCCAGTTGCAAGGTGAGCACCTGCCCACTGCGCCACTGCCACCCTTAGTAACACAAATCTTTTTATTAGAGTTAGAATAGCCCAGAGATATTGAAAAAAAAATGTGATTTACATTCTGAGGGAGTCTAAATGACTAGCATTATGATAACTTATAAAAGGAAGTGATTAAAAAAGTATGCAAATTTTTAGTATTAAAGTTAAAAATTTTTACATTTTGAATTACAGATACAGGACTGACAGGGTGGAGCAGACCTCTCACCTCAGTGCATAAAGGTTCTGTGGTCAAACCATCCACTTTCTTCCACTTATCCTGTTCCAGGTTACAGGGGGATTGGAGCCTATCCCAGCTGTCACAGGGTGAGAAGCAGAGTACGCCAGTCTATCACAGGGTTAACACAGAGAGACAGCCAACCATTCACACTAACTTTGTGAATGGTTCACACTTGCCTCTTTCCCACCAACAGGGTTCCAGAGCCCGTGCCGTAATTTGAACCGTTAGGCGGGTTTTCCACTGCCAAAACACTCGGTGCTTGGCCGAAAAACGGGTTCAATTCCGGCCCCGCAAACTAGCTGGTCTCAAACCACGAACGTGTGACGAAAGCGGCAGAAGGGCGTGACTCTGCCATCTCAACATCAAGTTTTCTACCATATTACAACATATTAGAATCACCAGTTAACTTAACCCCACTAAGTGCATGACTTTGGGCTGTGGGAGGAAACCGGAGCACCCAGAGAAAACCCATGCAGACATGGGGAGAAAATGCAAACCCCACACATACTACTTTTCTTTTACTTTTTGTGAACTGTTCCTTTACGTTGTGGACGGGTCCTCGTCTGGACACGGAAGCCGAAGAGCACAAATGTGGGAGAACACGCTCCCCTTTCTTGTGCTGCGAACACATTTTACAGCCAAAACCAAACTACTGCAGCATCTGTGTACAGCACAGAGGTAAACACAGACAGCGATTATGAGCAAGACAACAAGTACACACTTTGCGTCCTTTTATCTGTGATATGAACTGAAACAAAGCAGCAAGTTCAGCCTTAGTGCCCAACCTAATTCACAGTCGTGAAAAATTGCATCGCTTTTCTCATGTAATACACATGTAATATGGTAGAAAACTTTACGTGGAGATGGCAGAGTCATGCCCTTCTGCTGTTTTCTTCACATGTTCTTGGTTCGAGACCAGCTAGCTTGCGGGGCCCTGAGTTGAACCTGTTTTTCGGCTGAGCACCGAGTATGTTCCCGGTGGGAAAACCCCTGAACAGTTCAAATACTGGCACCGGCACCCCGTCGGTGTTAAAGAGGCTACAGAAACACTGGCCAAGGTGGATTCAAACCTAGGACCTTCTTGCAGTAAGGCAACAGTGTAAACCACAGTGTAAACCACAGTGCAAACAACAGCGCTACCACTGGGGTCAAACCTGTTTTCCAAGTTGTAGCAGTGAAAATTTACACCAAAACAGAAATGATCATGGTCATAATTTCTTGAAAACACAATTTGCAGTGATTAGAGAGGTAGAACATAACCTGGAGATCTGATCCTTCAACTAGTATAGGCAGATTGGGGTGGGACTGGTGGAGTAGGTGTGAATGTGAGTGCAAATGGTTGCCTGTCTGTCTGTGTTGGTCCTACAATGGACTGCTGACACCCCCCCCCCGCAATCCTGAATTGGATAAATGGAATAAAATGATTGGTGACACCTGGTGATAGATGAACTAAAGCAGCACACACACAGCTGTTTTTCCATCACAACAGAGATCATTTCATTCTGTTCCTGGAAAGTTTAACCGTCACTACAACCTGGCTAACCATAACCTAAAGCAAAGACTTTTGCCTAAGAACACAGGTACTGTACACTTTCACATGGCCAACAATATAGGTATAAGCATACATACACAAACCTAGATAGTAGATAGTTTTATTTGAACCACATCAAACAGGGACCCGACAGCCAAGGTAGACTTTAATGTTAATTTAGTTGATGAGTTCTGAACTCCTCTTTACTTGTACAGATAAAAGCCTTAATTTTTATTACTGATTCATATCTTGATTAGATTAGATTAGATTCAACTCATTGTCATTGTGCACAAGGCACACAATGAAACGATGGTTCCAGATCACTCATCCAGACACAAGCATCTGCGGTCGTGCAGCCAGAGACCAGCGCTACTGTTAGGCAATGTGGTTTAAATTTTCTCTTTTTGAGCACTGTACCAGATGACTTTTTTTTAACCTAACTTCCCCATGATGTGTTGTTTTCTCCTCCTGCCAAAGGTAGCGCTGCAAGTCGGCTGCATGACCCCAGGACACATATCCCCCCATGTGTGTTGTGTTTTGTGTATTTTGGATGGTGTTCTGTAACTGCAATTTCCAATGTGTGAACTTGTTCACCCACATGGCAATAAACTCATTCATTCATTCATTCATTCATTAAATGTCTTGCCCAAGGACACAATGCAGCGCAGGGACAGGGGCTCAAACCTGCAACCTTCCAGCTGCAAGGCGAGCACCTACCCACTGCGCCACTGCCACTAGGAATTCATATTCTCTTTTATTTTTATTTTTGGTGTCATAATAGCACATCAGTCTGCCATTACTGTGTAGTGGTAAGTGCACCTATATATGAAAGAATTAGTGTGTGTGTGTGTGTGTGTGTGTGTGTGTGTGGGTCGAGTATCTGTCATTCCTGCTACAGCAACTTGTCTCCTCCTACACAAGATTCTGGCAGAAGAGCCCTTCTCTTCCATTCCTCATGATTTATGAAACTCATCTACATATTTGCAGGCTTTCCATGTCTTTTGTCCATCAACATTCTGGTAAAGAAATAAGGCTTCAGAACAGTTTTATGTTGACTGAAATGTGAGATTTATGCAGGGCTGCACCCATAGCTCATATTTCATACACTGTGAAATACCAACATGACTTCTTTGGCATAAATAAGAATTAGAAATTAAAATGTTGAAACATGAATTATCAGCTCATGAAGAAAATCATTAAAGCTGTGCTACCAAACCAAGTGAGTCTGTTGTGTTCACTCACAGCTGTTAAAATGTGGGGCCTCTGTGGATTGGACTTTTTTTTTGTAGCACCACCCACATGCTTGAAAGGTGTGGTCCAGTATTTGTTTTCCATTTGAATTTTATTTATATAGCACCAAATGACAACAGTCACCTCAAGGCTCTTTATATTGTAAGGTCAAGACCCTACAATAATTACAGAGAAAACCCAACAGTCAAAACGACCCCCTATGAGCAGCACTTGGCGACAGTGGGAAGAAAAAACTCCCTTTTAACAGGAAGAAAGCTCCAGCAGAACCAGGCTCAGGGAGGGGCAGTCATCTGCCACAACTGGTTGAGGCTGAGGGGAGAGAGACAGGACAAAAGACATGCTGTGGAAGAGAGCCAGAGATTAATAATAGTTCATGATTAACTACAGAGTGAAGTATAAACAGAGTAAATAAGGTGAATGAAAAGAAACAGTGCATCATGGGAACCTCCCAGCAGCCTAGGCCTACAGCAGCATAACTGAGGGAGGGTTCAGGGTCACCTGATCCAGCCCAAAACTATAAGCTTGATCATAAAGGAAGGTTTAAAATCTTAAAAATAGACAGGGTGTCTGTTTCCTCAATCCAAACTGGATCTTTATACATACAAATGTTCATCTAAATTCTTTTTTTAATCATTTACTTAGACTTTCTAAATGATACTATAACCCATTATTGGCTCCTAAATAACTGGACTGTATATTTATGATACTTGATGATTCAACAATAAAATACAGAAAAGAGAAAAACAGCAGACACATGGAAAAGGAAGACACTCAGAAAACTTAAGGAACAATAAGGAAGAAAAAGGACCATGACCAAATCAGTTTTGTGTGAGCTTCTATATGGGTATAGTGGCCCTTTTCTTGCAAGACCTCAATTAATTGACTAGATTGTGTGTGTTTTTATATATATATATATATATATATATATATATATATAAAATGCAGTACAACTAAGTGCACCAAGGTGCAGTGGCGTGGAAATAGGTGGTGCCAGATCACTGTCGAAGATGGATGATACCTATTTCGACATCATGTATTGACTGTGCTATCAGCCTGATCGTATTATATCAGACTGTGGCTTCACCATATGCAGATTTTATGTGCACACACTCTCACACAGCTCCCCTAACAAAACCTAGATTGATTCACTTCAGAGAAACTATTAAAAAGAACAACTGACACGTCAGCTCCTTGAGAGTGCTTCATCTGTCAATGTCCAAAGGCCTTATTAGTACTTCAATACAAAGGAAATCTTAATTCACACCTGGAGTAAAGAGGCTACTGCTAACTGCTTTGTTTCATATGGAAACTGCTTCATTCTTCTTGTTCATACAAGGGACAAAACACAGGAAGTGCATCTACACACACACACACACACACACACACACACACACACACACACACACACACACACACACACACACACACACACACACACACACACACACACACACAAGTGTGTTTTGCTATCTTTGTGGGGAATTTCCATTGACTTCCATTCATTTCTACAGCCTAAACCTTACCTTTACCCTTTTCCTAACCCTAACCATCACATACCTAACCCTAACCCTAACCTAAACTCAATTCATACCTTAGCCCTAACTCTGACCCCTGACCCAAAAACAGGGTTTCCCCTTGTGGGGACAAGGCTCCAGTCCCCACAAGGAGCAATTGGTCCCCACAACGTAGTATATGTCAGGAAAATTGTCCCCACAAGGTATTATAAACATATGCACATACACACACACACACACACACACACACACACACACACACACACACACACACACACTTCCTAACAGATGCCCAAACACACATACTTGTGTAGTGACAACTGCAAGCCATCTGCAAGAGCTCTGCAAAGTAGTGGAAAAAAGGGTAATCAACAGCTTGTCTGACTGCTCATTACTTCTTCATTATGGAGTGGAAACAAACACAAAACACCTGAGTTTAAAGACAGTTCTTCGCATTAACACCGACACACACAAACATCCACACATACACATACAGATATCTTCGTAGAGATGAAGAGGGGCTGACAGACAGCTATTACCGCTCAGTCTCTCGCTGAAATAGGAAGCAGACAACCTGTTCCTGTTAAATGCGCTTGCTTCACCAAACTGGCACGTACAGCATCAGAACCATCATGGCACTCCACACCTCCCTGCCTACTGCTTTGTCTACCTGGAGGCACAAGATGTCAGCTCAGCACACTAGAAACAGAACATTAAAGACTCTGTACTAAAATGTTTCCTTTTTCTCTCATGTGATCACCTAGCAATGTAGACAACCACACATCCAAAAAAGGTGGCACTTTTTGCTAAAGGCAAAGGTAGACAGACAGGCAAAAGATGTCACAACATAGGAGTATGTGCACACTCAGTGTGAAATTGGTCAGTTGTTTGTTTATACTCAATGTACAGGTCAATGTATAGGCTTCAATCTTAGCCATGGCTCTGAACTGGATATTAAAATGGATGGAAGATGGCTACTGTAAGCAACTGGCATGTCAGAGATATGTACACATATGTTTCTTGTAGTAATTGGTCCCTATTATTATATTGTCTTTTTGGAACCAACTTTGTGTGGTGCCTAATCATAGCCAAAGAGCCAGTGTGAGTGACAGTAAACAAATGAAAACAAATCTAAACTGAGTGAAAACACAAGCCACCCACAGTTGCCTCTAAGCTCTTTACAAGAAACACAAGGTACAACTTTATAATATCCATCCAACTACTGTTTACGGACTGACTACACAGTATTTATTAACCATTCACAAAGTCAATTTGGAATTAGTAAACAACATTGTTAACATCTGTTTTGTAACAGTAAAAAAAACTTTAATAAAGTTGAATTAACTGTCAACCACTTATTAACAGTGGTTATTGTGTCTTCATTTCTTCTGTGAGAGCTTCCCACACGGGACCATTTTCCCACAAGCACATTTGTAAGGTCAGACACTGATGTTGAACAAGAAGGCCTGGTTCGCAGTCTCCATTCTAATTAATACCAGAGGTGTTCTGTGGGGTTGAGGTCAGGACTCTGTGCAGGCCAGTCAAGTTCTTCCACACTAAACTCATTCATCCATGTTGCTATGGACCTTGTCTGTGCACTGGTGTGCAGTCATGTTGGAACAGTAATCCACAAACTGTTCCCACAAAGTTGGGAGCATGAAATGTTCAAAAATGCCTTGGTATGCTGAAGCATTGAGAGTTCCTTCCACTGGAACTAAGGGGCAGAGCCCAACTCCTGAAAAACAATCCCACATCATAATCCCCCCTCTACCAGACTTGGCACAGTGTTGTCAGATAAGTACCGTTCTCCTGGCAAAAGCCAAACCGAGACTCATCCATCAGATTGACACATGGAGAAGCATGATTTGTCACTTCAGAGAACACTCCTCCACAGCTTTACACTACTGCATCCAACATTTTGCATTGTGCTTTGTGATGTACAATGAGGCTTGGATGCAGCTCCTGGGCTATGGAAGCCTATTCCATGACGCTCTCTATGCAACATTTTTGAGCTAATCTGAAAGCCACATGAAGTTTGGAGGTCTTTAGTGAGTGACTCTGCAGAAAGTTGGTGACCTCTGTGCACTATACCCCTCAGCATCTGCTGACCCTCCTTTGTCATTTGAATTCAATTCAAGTCAGTTCAATTTTATTTATATAGCACCAAATCACAACAAACAGTTGCCACAAGGTGCTTTGTATTTTAGGTAAAGAACCTACAAGAATACAGAGAAAACCCAACAGTCAAAATGACCCCCTATGAGCAAGCATTTGGCGACAGTGGGAAGGAAAAACTCCCTTTTAACAGGGAGAAACCTCCAGCAGAACCAGGCTCAGGGAGGGGCAGTCATCTGCCACGACCGGTTGGGCTGAGAGACAGGACAAAAGACACACTATGGAAGAGAGACAGATTAATAAGAACTAATGCTTAAATGCAGAGTGGGGTATAAACAGAGTAAAAAGGTAAAAAACAAAACAAAAAAAAAACAGTGCATCATAGGAACCCCCCCAGCAGCCTAGGCCTATAGCAGCATAACTAAGGGATGGTTCAGGGTCACCTGATCCAGCCCTAACTATAAGCTTGATCATAAAGGAAAGTTTTAAGCCTAATCTTAAAAATAGAGAGGGTGTCTGTCTCCTGAATCCAAGCTGGGAGCTGGTTCCACAGAAGAGGGGCCTGAAAGCTGAAGGCTCTGCCTCCCATTCTACACTTAATTATCCTAGGAACCACAAGTAAGCCAGCAGCCTGAGAGTGAAGTGCTCTATTGGGGTGATATGGTGCTATGGGGTCTTTAAGATAAGATGGGGCCTGATTATTCAAGACCTTGTATGTGAGAAGAAGAAATTTTAATTCTATTTTAGATTTAACAGGGAGCCAATGAAGAGAAGCCAATATGGGAGAAATCTGCTCTCTCTTTCTAGTCCCTGTCAGTACTCTAGCTGCAGCATTTTGGATCAGCTGAAGGCTTTTCAGGGAGCTTTTAGGACAGCCTGATAATCATGAATTACAATAGTACAACCTAGAAGTAATAAATGTATGAATTAGCTTTTCAGCATCACTCTGAGAAAGGATGTTTCTAATTTTAGAAATATTGCACAAATGCAAAAAAGCGGTCCTACATATTTGTTTAATATGTGCATTGAAGGACATATCCTGGTCAAAAATGACTCCAAGATTTCTCACAGTGTTACTGAAGGCCAAAGTAATGAAGTATCTGGTTTGACACTATGTTTCTAAGATTTGTGGGGTCGAGTACAAGAACTACAGAACTGAATTTAGAAGCAGGAAATTAGAGGTCATCCAGGCCTTTATGTCTTTAAGACATTCCTGCAGTTTAACTAATTGATGTTTGCCATCTGGGTTCATGGATAGATAAAGCTGAGCATCATCTGCATAACAATGAAAATTTATGCAATGCTTTCTTATAATCCTGCCTAATGGAAGCATGTATAATGTCAGTGAAATTGATCCTAGCACAGAACCCTGTGGAACTCCATAATTAACCTTAGTGTGTGAAGAATAAGATTTTAAGTGGCTTACTACTTTGAAGCTGAATTGCTGTCATTCCCAATCAGTTCTACTTTGTTTTAATACCACTAACATTCAATTGTGGAATATTTAGTAACATTAAATGTGGAAAATTTATTAGCGAGGAAATGCCATGACTAGACTTGTTGCACAGGTGGCATTCTATCACAGTAACATGGTGCTCCTGAGAGTGACCCATTCTTTCACAAATGCTTGTAGAAGCAGTCTGCATGCCTAGATGCTTGGGTTAATACGCCTGTGGCCATGGAAGTGACTGAAACATCCAAATTCAATGATTTGGATAGGTGAGTGAATACTTTTGCCAATATAGTGTGCTTCCCCTGTGCCTTTAATGAAATCCGACTTGTGTGTGCAAATATTCCTGATTAGTGATGGGCTTGTGACAGCAATGAACAACATTGCAGGCAACCAATCCGATGAAATACCCTTTGAACACATTATTCTTCAAAATCATGGGCGTTTTGGTGGTGTGCCACCAATTGCTCCATGAAAGAAAGGGTGAAAAAAGGGGACGAATGAGGTTTGAGAAGTCATCATGGTTGAGATACAGCATTAGTGAAGGTTACAAATGATCTCCTCATGTTCTCTGACAGTGGACTCAACTCTGTCCTTGTCCTGCTAGACCTCATTGCAGCATTCAATATTGACCATTGTTGACCATAACATTTTATTACAGAGATTAGAGCATGCCATAGGTAATAAAGGTACTGAAAAAATTGTTCATTCATCTACACACACACACACACACACACACACCCTTCTGTGGAACGAGCTCTGAGTTTGGATTTGGGAGCCAGACATGCTTATAGTTAGGGCTGATCAGGTAACCCTAATCCCTCCCTTAGTTATGCTATAGACCTAAGCTTCTGGGGGCTTCCCATGATGCAATGAGTGTTTCTTCTATGCAGCTTTTCACTCTCTATGTGTTTATACACCACTCTGCATCTCTTTCTATTCTATTCTACTTTCTATTCTATTCTATTCTATTTTAGTTTTTAGTTTAGTTATTTGTTCTTACTCATCCTTTTTATTTTTTCTCTGTATGGAGCTGCTGTAATGCACAAATTTCCCCGTCGTGGGATCCTTAAAGTTTGTTTTTTTTTTTTATCTTATCTTATCTTTCTCTCTTCCACAGCATGCCTTTTGTCCTGTCTCCCTCCCCCAACCGGTCGCAGCAGATGACTGCCCCTCCCTGAGCCTGGTTCTTCTGGAGGTTTCTTCCTGTTAAAAGGGAGGTTTTCCATCCTGCAGTTGCCAGGTGCTTGTTCATTTATACCATAGCTCTCAGTCATCTGAGTATGGATGAAAGAGGAGGTGAAGCTAGGTTCTATGCAAACAGATACATTACAGTGAGATAGATGATGTAATGACAATCATGAGAACAGAAAAAGAAAAACAAAGGTGAGATCATCAGTGTTTCTATACACACCCAGATGGTAATTGTTTTATGGTATATCAACAGGCACCATGCTGTACAGGAGCATTGCTTTGAATTTTACAAGTGCAATTTTGGAGCAATTGGACAGTCTTTTCAGTGATGATGGCAAAAGTATAAGCAAGCATACAATGGGGCCAGTGTGAAGTAGGTATGCAGCAAAAGGTTGGTGAACATTATGAAAATGCCAATTGCAGATCGCTATGCACGCCAACTAAATCTGGTCATGCAGCAAGCTGTCTCTCACATCCCAGCTGTGAGAGTTTTCTTTTCAGATGTGGGTGGTGTGACCAGTTTTTCACCTGATCACCTAAATGCCATTCTAGATTGTAGCTAGAAAGCTGCCATCAGGATCATCTACAACGTGAAACTTCAACAGTAGAATTGCGACCACTGTCTAGGAGAATTTGGATGACTTTATAAAGTGCTTTAGATCTATTGTGACATCCAGCTCATTTGACAGCACCACAGTGAGAGAGGCATCTGGCCTCCTGAGGACACTGCATGATGATGATTTTATTTTTTCTCTTTCAAAAAATCATGTATGTAAAACTCATGTTGACATAATATACCAGCAGCTGCAGAAGAGGAACACCGACTAAGTGTTCATCAAACATGCCCCCAGAACTTCACAAACAATGTCCAGTGTATGAGGTAAGATTGAATTATATTGTTCATACGTCTCTTCTTCTAAACAGCCTTGTCCTTTTAAATTATATGTATGATGAAAGCATTTATAGTAATAGGGTTTAGACACTGAAAAGTAAGGAACTGATTTAATCATTCACCTTGGAATCTGTAATCCATGTAAATTAATGCCAGTCAGTTATTTTGATATTTTCCAACCATTCCCAGTAAGTATTTCTGAAATTAAACTGAGAATCTGAGAAACTGAAACTGAGAGAATCTGGTGAGTAGTGGTAACATAATTTCATGGCAATGCCAGTAGAACTGTCTGCAGTACACATGTGTAGCACACATAAAGTCAATTTAAAAATGCATCACTCCTATTGCTCAGGATGGATTACATAGCAAAGATAAATATTTCACTATTATGAACCACATAGTGTCGCTGTTTGTTAAATATTTACAAATATATCGCTGTGTTTATTTATTTGACAGGCCTGCAACATGTAAATGTCCATGCAAACGAAGCAACTCTCTTCTTGAAAGAGAACTGTTTTAACAGCAATGCCAAGCATTCCTTGTAGACATTCTGAATTGTAGGGTCTTTACCCACAATACAAAGCGCCTTGAGGCGACAGTTTGTTGTGATTTGGCGCTATATAAATAAAATTGAATTGAATTGAATTGAATGCCACCATCATGGTATACTCCATGCTAAACAAAACAAAGCTCAAAACTGAGTTGTCACTTATCTATGAGAGTCTCAACATTTTGAAAAAGGCTCCTGGACTTCTTTGATTTTCTTTGAAGATGTTTCACCTCTTATTAAAGAGGCTTCTTAAGTTCTAAAACCAAAAAGGTATTTAAACCCTAATTGGGGTTTTCCCCTTCACAGGTGGTCACTGACCCACTTTGAATCATCACATGAGCCAACTAGGTGAAACCACTGTGAAACCACTGTGAGCCCCACAATTTCATGTGACCTATCAAGGTCACCTGATTTAAGGCTTGAGTTGGGGTTGAGGCACCTAGGAAGGGATTTCAAGATTGCATTGTAGGTAGCTGAGAGGTGGTGTTGTAAGCCACCACCTGTGTTCAATGATGGTCATTCACAGGGGACATAGATGGCCTCTTTTACTTCTCTTTCAAACGATCTGTCTTCCGGTGCAAAATGTGGATGACACCTTGGTCAAAATCAAAACCCAAGAAGTAGAAGCTGACCACATCAAAGGCTTCATAACAGGACTTCACAAACCAATAGGTCACGTGACAGTGATAATGAACAGTTCAGTGGAGATGTGGTATTTTTCAAATGCTTGATTATTTCCATAAATCAACAATGTATTATGTTCTCGCACTTCTGAATGCAGAGTAAAACACCTGTTGAAAAGAATGAAGAAAATACTGAATATTTATAGATTTTTTTTTCTCTTTCAACCCATTCTGCAGCCCTCATTAAAACACTTCTTTAGACTTTGGCTAAACATTGAAAAACATAATTTAAGTGGTGCATTTTAACTCCAAATATGTATTATTTTTGTCTAATACGTGATTGGAAAGCAATAAAATTATTCTAAATAAACATCTAATAGCCACTGTGAACAGTGCCTCGGGCACTGACTAGCTGTGGAGCCATTACAGAAGTATTTGTCTTTCATTTGCTAACGTTTTTTAGCTTATATTTTGAATAATAAGCTGACATGTTCATGCAAATGAAAGCCCACTTGTCTATGCTCATAGTCATGGAAGCTGTTTTGTTTGCTGTTTCACATTACACAACTATCAACCTCTAAATCTGAGGATGTTTGCTTCTGCCAGATATTTATGTCACTAATCTTCTGTTTCACTAGAATGCCTAAAAAAAAGCACCAATCTCCTGCTCAAGCAGTATTTGAGTGCTTTTTGTAGATCTCTTGTTGCCTCTTCAAATGAACACAGTGTCTCAGCCATTGATAATGGCAGCAAAAGAAATACGAGTCAAAGGAAGGGTATGACAGTTAATTAATCCCTGTGCTCTCTGTTTAACCATGGTTTACTTTAAGCGCATTAGCGATCAATAGATGTAAACATAAGCCTCTGATCTGTATTTGTTTACCTCCTTCACATCATCCTTAATAAATGTGATTGTTCTGAGATGCAGGAGAGCAGACATCCAAATTCAATGCATTTTCTTTTAGAGCATCAGTCAGTGTAGGTGAATCTGTGTATTGTGTTTGTGTGTTTGTCTCACCACTGCTTCTGAAGTCAGAAGACATCTTGTTCCATGTTGTTCTAAATACCCCAGCAAGGTTAAGTATTACTACTTATAAAAGATTAACAAGGCTGATCATTAATTCATCATCAAGGCTTCTGTTAGTGCCCCGTAGTGCTAGTTTTTTAACTCCCTCTTGGTCTTTCTGGGGTTATGAAATAGACATAAACCATTAAATCGCTAAAACCAAGGAGCTGGTGGTGGATTTCCGCAGGCGCAGACCCACCACACGGACACCGGTGAACATCCAGGGAGTGGACATTGAGATAGTGGACTCTTATAAGTACCTGGGTGTTCACCTAAACAATAAACTGGACTGGACTCATAACACTGATGCGCTCTACAGGAAGGGTCAGAGCAGACTCTACCTGCTGAGAAGGCTGAGGTCTTTTGGAGTGCAGGGGACACTCCTGAAGACCTTCTATGACTCTGTGGTGGAATCAGCCATCTTCTATGCAGCAGTATGTTGGAGCAGCAGCTTGTCTACAGCTGAGAGGAAGAGGATAGACAAGCTCATCAGGAAAGCCAGCTCTGTCCTAGGATGTCCTCTCGACTCAGTGCAAGTGGTGGGAGACAGAAGGACTCTGACCAAAATAACATCACTGATGGACAAGGTCTCCCATCCCATGCATGAAACTGTTGCTGAGCTGGAGAGCTCCTTCAGTGACAGACTGCTGCATCCTAAATGCACAAAGGAGCGTTACCGCAGATCTTTCCTCCCAGCCGCTGTAAGACTGTATAACCATCACTGCTCCCAACAAAATCCACAATAACCTACACAATGTAGGATAATATATAATATACTGTAAATAGTCCGGCCTGTTAAGGTTCAACACACAGGCACATCATGTACATTGTATATAGTGTTATTATTATTATTAGTAGTATAAAGGTTAATATTGTTTGTTGATTTTATATATATTCTTTTCTTAATAGTGTGAATTATTATATCTTTATTTATATTTATAATAACTGCGGCTGCTGTTACACCCACATTTCCCCTCTGTGGGACAATAAAGGCTGTTTCTTCTTCTTCTTCTTCTTCTTCTTAAATAAGTATGGATGTTTCCGCCACAAAAAAAAAAAAAAACGCCCCCCGCAACTCAAAATTTCGACTTAATAAGTTGAAATTTCGAGTTACATATCTCATATTTTTGTGTTAATAACTCAAAATTTCAACTTAGCGCCAATCAGGAAGCTTCATGATCCTTACATCATTTCCTTGTTAACGAGAAGCAGGAAGCTGAAGGTATCATCTGGCCAACAGATCGACATGAAAACACTGATGCATTATCTTTTATGCAGCTATTTTTTGCTAGAAGACATTTTGACCGTTGACGGTCAAAAAGATGCCAATAACTTGTTCATGTTTGCTTGAAACTGCTAGCTCACTCAAAATGGGCGACTGATACTGTCGCCCATTTTGAGTGTGCATGCGCTGGTGGCATCTGCTTCCAGGTAACAAGGAAATGACCTCTTTTTCGGAGCGTCCTGATTGGCAGCACTAAGCCAAAATTTGAAATTTCGAGTTACGGATGGCTTTTTTTTTTTTAATTAATTAATTTTTTTAGTGGTGGAAACAAGCTTCCATAAATAAGTGACTGTGTGTGTGCGCGTGTGTGTGCAGCAGGAATTGGACTCGGAAGAGAGGACCGAACTGAAACTCAGCTTTATTGCTGGTTCTTACAGGGAAGAATACACTATGTGCGCCACGGCACACTGAGGGCACCAAGTCAGTGGAGTAGGTGCGCACAAATGCCCACCTTACCACCAATTCACCACCAACCTGAGCGACACCGTACCTGACACACACCACTTTAATGAAAGAATAAGCCGTAGGCATGCATTTAATTCACAATAAATTAAGTTTAATATATAAATAGAGTTATTATAAATAAAAGCTTTATTTAAAAAGAAGTTAAATGCTAAAACACAAATGAAGCTGCACCTCAATGAGCAGCCCAGCCATTAAAACAGTATTCAATGCAGGGATTAAAAAACCCCACAATGAGTAATTTAATTAAAATACCCAAAATCTGTGCAGACCAGCACTGATGGTTAAATAAAAACACAGAAACCACAACACCAGAAGGTCTCCAGAAAAAGGCATTAACCAATTTACCTCCTACAGTACTCCACCTGCTCTTAGTTACCTGTCTCCAATTTAAGATCCTACCCTGACAGGTATCAGGAGAGTCAGCAGGGTTCACCACCAACTTTGATTTGGAGGGAAGCGAAATCTCCTACAAATTGAGCTCACACTTAAAACTACTGTTCCACATAACCCTAAGACAGGAGCAGTTTTCTCCGTGGCCTACCTTATAGTGATGGGTCGGTCGCGAACGATCCGGCTCTAAGAGCCAGCTCTTTGAAGTGAACAATGGGAGACAGCTCCTGATAGTGAGCCGTTTCTTTATTCTTTTCATTTTTTTTTCTTTTGTGGAAGCTGCACGTGATTGGTTAAGATGTGTGGCAGAATCTGTGTGTCTACACAAAGCAACAGGGCGGGGGAGAGGGCAGAGACACACCACACAGTAAGTCCACACAGATCAAACACAGAGGGAGCGTCTCCTGCAAAGTTTGCTCAGAGACCGGAAAGAGCAAGAGGAAGTTGTTAAATAGAGGCCACATGAAGGAATGGTGAGGAAAAGTAATTCATTGTGCACATTTTTTTTAACTACAATCTGAGGAGCCATTTGGAAGCCAAAAGAACTGGCTCTTTTTTGGGAGCTGAGCCAAAAGATCCGGCTCTCTGAAAAGAGCCGAACTTCCCATCACTACTACCTTAGTCAACAATGGAAACTAGAGCTTACAAATCAGTCTCCAGGAAAATCAAGGTTTAAGCGTGTGATACCAGGGAATTCCACACAGACATACCACAGCTCCAGGTTCAAACAAAACAGCTGCCATAATGACAGCACCTGTGCTTATAAAGTGGAAGACCCTGCTCACAAGGGGCAGCACAAAAGTCAGGTTCCACCTGTCACAACTAGATACAAACAGGTTGGACGGGAGCCAGAAATAAACAAACTAGGAAGAAACGCGGAAACAACATGGGAAGCATGGAGCAAGGAAACACACAGCAAGAGGGGAGCCAACGATGAGGACACGTCGAGGCACAAAGGAAGACTCAGACAATATAAGACACATGAGGGAGCACAGCTGAAACTAATCGTAGAAGACAAGACAAGGGAAGTAAAACAAGAGGCTATCCTCTTGTTCCTCAAAATAAGACAGGAAACAACAACGAGAAAGATCTAAGACATACAAATTTGACACAGAAAGGGAAGATAAACAATACAGAGAAGAGACTGATTTCGCACAGGAGACATTAAAGACAAAACATATAGATGAGGACTGAATATAAAAGGGAATAACAACAACAAAAGCAGGCAGGGAACTAAGGACACAGAAAACAGAAAGAGAGTCATAACTGGATGGAAGACAAGATAAACTTGACACAAGTAAACAGGGAAATCAGACAACCATGGGAACAGGAAACAGAGAGACGAACACAAATATAGGGTCAAAACCAGATACAGGAATACAAGGGAGGCAGGA
The DNA here is from genome assembly GCF_007364275.1 of Archocentrus centrarchus. Taxonomy (NCBI): domain Eukaryota; kingdom Metazoa; phylum Chordata; class Actinopteri; order Cichliformes; family Cichlidae; genus Archocentrus; species Archocentrus centrarchus. The sequence goes on along the minus strand of NC_044355.1, from coordinate 34,421,189 downwards.
ACACCCTGAGACTCAGGAAATATAAACAGTAACATGAACAGAACTAAATAAGAACCAAAAAACCCTACACTGTAAAAAAAAAAAAAAAATCCCTAAAAATACAGGACAATTTACTATATAACTATAAATGAAGTTTTCGTATTAGTTATTTACAGGAGTTCTTCCAAATCTTGTGAGTATTGCATTGCATTGTGGGAGCAAGAATCCTAAAAGGGGGGAAAGTTAGAGGGAGGGTCATCTTGCACTTTAGTTTGCTCCATATTAAACTTTGGAGTTTTTTTTTTGTGCTGAACAAAGAAAACAGGACACAACAGTACACACGAAAGTGCAGATAAAAAGGTAACACCTAAAATAAAATACATAGTGTATCCTAAGTCAAAAAAAATATATTCCCTATTTTCCGGAGTATAAGTCGCACTTTTTTTCATAGTTTGGCTGGGGGTGCGACCTATACTCCGGAGCGACGTATATGTGACATTTATAACACATGAACCAAAATACTCCAGCCACTTGACATCTCCGTGAACTGCAGCTTTAAGGCAGTCTTGCGTAACCTGTGGGCGCAGTGGATGATGGATGGAGAGCACAGCTTAACGGCAACTGGGAGAATGCGCCACCCAACTTTCCTGGAAGTCATTGGATGGATCAAGAAAACATGGGCTTCAGTGACAAACCATCCTGTTGGGATTCAGAAAGGCCGGAATAATTGGAACTGCAGCTGATGACGAGTCTGACTAACACGACACAGAAGAGGAAGCGGCGCTTCGTCTACGGAGTGTACGGAATTGTTTAGAAGTGACACCGAGGATGAAGAATTCAATGGATTGATGGTTTGGTTAACTTGTTAGTATGTTCTTTATGCTATGGTTATCTGAATAACTTAATGTTACGTTAACATACTGTAGCGATTCTCTTAGTAAGAGAGCGTGTTGATGTTGTGGGATTTCGGACTGTTCGGGAGGTTCGTGAAGGCAGCATGGAGAGAGAGAAAAAGACCGAGAGCTTGCCTGTGTGTGTGTTGCTGTTCCGCTGTTGTAGTTGTGGTTGGCGTGGCTGTGGCCTACAGCAGCCGTTTTTCTGTTAATAAAGACGACCTTTGTTGTGAATATCACCGACTTTGGAAGTGTGTTTACAACGTTACAATACCGAACACGTGTTCGTTGTGCGTCATGTAGCTGAATGTGCTACGTTAGCATAACGTAGGTGTAACCGTGTTCGTCCTGTTCTTTAATCCATTATTATTTTAAATTGCCGTTCAAGATGGAATTTCTGCTCTGGGTCTCGGATTCTATCAACCCCCCCCCCAAAAAAGTGCGACTTATAGTCCAGTGCGACCTATATATGTTTTTTCTTCTTTATTATGCATTTTTTGGCTGGTGCGACCTATACTCCGGAGCGACGTATAGTCTGAAAAATACGGTTATTAAATAACTAGATAAAAATAAATAGGAAGTACACAAAAAGAAAAATCAACATCTCAAGCCTGGTCAAAAGCCAGGTGAAATAAGTGGGTCTTAAGAAAAGATTTAAAAGTGGCCAGCAAAGAGGCCTGCCTGTGGCAGCGAGTTCCACAGTTTAGGGGCTGCCACATCAAAGGCTCTGTCCCCCCTAAGCCTCCACTTAGTCCTCGGCACATCCAAAAGCAGTTTGTCAGCTGATCTGAGCGAGCGGGAAGGACAGTGTAGGTACAGTAACTCCGAGAGGTACGATGCAGCAAGGCCATTTACAGACTTAAAAACACAGTCATTGAAATGTCAGTCTAATTAATTTTGTACTCAGTATCATTATGTCCATGATGTATCACAGAGAAAAGAGAAAGGTTTAAGTCAATATTTTCAGACCTTAACCAGACATACACATAACCTTTTTGTAACTTTGTCTTTGCGCTAACCTTGGTTAAAAATATGGTTTATGTAATGTTGAGCAAGTCATTTCAAAAACAGTACCAGTCAAAGGTTTGGACACGTGTCCAAACCTTTGACTGGTACTGTATGTGGCATATTTTTTGTGATATTGTTGAACTGCTGTGATTAAATCATAGATACATTGTGTTTTAAAGTATAAGCTTAGTGCTGGGTTAACTTCAGTTAACTTAAGTTATGGGGAGGCTGCTGACACATTATAAATGATTATGTCTATTTGAAGCTTTTAGCCTAACGGTAAGCAGAGATTTTTGTGTTTCTGTCTTCAACATTCGGATCCTTAAAGATTATTTAAAAAATGGATCAACAGCTATCACCAAATGATGCAGTACACTAAACTGGCACTGAAATCACACACTTTGGTTTTCCAGTGCAAAGGAAGCTGCAGAGCAACGACCCACATAAGGAAAGACTTCACAGACTGAAAGAGGATGAAGAAACGCTGGTGGTGATCCAGAGCAGCTCGTCTCAGGAGATGAAGAAAAAGTCTGATCACTTTTTCTACAAAAACCAGATGAGTTTTATATTATGATTTCAGTTTTAGTTAGTTTGTTAGTTTTAGTTTTAGAAGGTATATAATTTACTTTCGAAGGCACAGTGGTGTGGTGGTTAGCACTCCTGTCTTACAGTAAGAAGGTCTTGGGTTCAAATCAAGCATCTGGTTGGGGCCTTTCTCTGTGGAGTTTGCATGTTCTCTCCAGGTTCTCCGGCTTCTTCCCACAGTAAAAAGACATGCAGTTAGTGGGATTAGGTTAAATGGTGAGTCTAAATTGCCCATTGGTATGAATGAGAGTGCAAATGGTTGTGTATCTCTCTGTTCCAGCACTGCAACACACTGGTGACCTGTCCAGAGTGTACCCCACCCCTCACCCTATGGCCTTGCCCTTGCAACTCTGAATTGGATAGAATATTTAAATTTTAGTAATAAATTGTTTATATTGCAACTGAATGCTGTTTAATGTTTGTTAAATATCTTAATTTATAGATAGTGGTCTTTTAGGCACATGCATGCAATTCTACATTATATTATAAGAAAAATATTAATGCTAAACCTCAGTAGTTGTGACCAAAACCATCACATACAAGGGCTTGAATAATCAGTCCCCATGTTATCTTAACACATCATAGTACCATGTCAACCCTATACAGTACTTAAGCTCCCAGTTTGATTTTGGAAGACACCCTCTCTATTTTTAAGATTAGGGTTAACACTTTCCTTTTTGATATAGTTAGGGCTGGATCAGGTGACCCTGAACCCTCCTTTAGTTATGCTGCAATAGGCCTAGGCTGCTGGGGGGTTCCCATAATGCACTGAAGGTTTCCTTTTCATTTATCCTTTTTCACTCTCAGTTTATACACCACTCTCCATTTAGTCATTGGTTCTTGTCAACCTCTGGCTCTCTTCCACAGCATGCCTTTTGTCCTGTCTCCCTCCTCCCACCCCCAACCAGTCACAGCAGACGACTGCCCCTCCCAGAGCCTGGTTCTGCTGGAGGTTTCTTCCTGTTAAAAGGGAGTTTTTCCTTCCCACTGTCGCCAAGTGCTGCTCATAGGGGGTTGGGGTTTTCTCTCTAATACTGTATGATCTTTACCCTACAATATACAAGATAAAGTGCCTTGAAGCAACTGTTGTTGCGATTTCATGCTATATAAATAAAATTGAATTAAACTGAACAGAATCTCTAATATTTCAGGCTTTAGAGTGTAGAGAGTGATCTTTTTTGCTCTATGATCAGACCTTTGGACATGTGTGCAAACAGAATTTGTTTGAATTCATGTTTTTTCTTACAATACACCAGAATTTTGTCCATGTATCTGTCTATGCCAAAAAGTTAATGAATGTTTTAATTAGAAAAGTTTATTGAGGGTTAATTAAAGAGACTCTAGCTTTGTTTATTTATTTATTTTTGTAAAGCACAATTATTTCCTATCTGCTTTTCAAGAAAAGAAAAATGATCCATCTGTGGGGGTTCTTTTCGGGTTCGGAAAGTTGGGTTTTGTGTTGTTCAGTGGCACCTGGGTGAATTTATTTCAGTACCTAGAACAGAATCATATTGTCTGAGAAAACTAGAGGAGATACACAACCCTTCTACTATTAGCACAAAAATACAAAAATACAGGTACTGCTTTTCTCTGTGAGGACTTTCCTTTGACTGCTTAGAAAATCCTCCTGCTTACTTTTATACCCAGTCAGATAAAAGAATCAGAAGAATTCAATTCAATTTATGTAGACAGCCCCAGATCACAAGAACAGTTGCCTTGGGGTGCTAAATAATACAGAGAAAACCCCAACAATCAAACAACCCCCTATGAGCAAACATTTGGTGACAGTGGGAAGGAAAAACTCCCTTTGAACAGGAAGAAACCTCGGGGAGAACCCTAATCTTAAAAGTAGAGAGGGTGTCTGTCTCCTGAATCCAAACTGGAAGCTGGTTCCAGAGACGTGCGGCCTGAGTGTATCCATGTGCTGTACAAATGAAAAAATGAAGTTCAAATGGATTAAAACATGATGCCAGGGGTCCAGAGCAGCATCTTTGTATGATGAGTTGAGAATGGGACTGCCCTCTGATTCCATGTTATTATGGGTTACTGAAGCACACAGCTTTGCCACAAAGCTTGTTACTAATGTTACTTCATTTGCCTACAGATACAGCAACAGCACGATACTGTCAGTGATTTTTATTATTACTTTTGGTTTAACAAAATCTGTCATTTTGTTGCCAGCCTCAAATAAAGTTACACAGATGCACAGAAGACCCAAGACTGAGAAAAGGGTGTATCCATATTCATTAAATTTGAGATTTTCCGCCAAAATGCTAGTGAGCACCACTGCATTTTACCAAGGACGTTCTACTCAGACTAGAAGTCTGATGACAGGCGAGAGGTAAAGAAACCTTTCAAAGTACACCCATACATTCCACCTCTGTCTGAGTTCACCTCTTGTGCCACCTCCATCACTTTCTGAAGTCTCACTCTGTACTTGTTTTGTCGCTGCGTCCTTTACTTCCTCTGCATTTTTAACATGTTTTTCTCCACATCTTCAATTTCCTCTGCTCCCTCATTGCTCTTTCTCCCCTTCCATCCTCCTTTATATGAATGCCTGCATAGTCTTCTCCCTGTTATCACAAAACCCAGCACAAAATCCAGACTCTCTCTCTCTCTCTTTCGCTCTCTTACTCACAAACATACACACACACGCACGCGCGTGCACACACACACGCACACACACACACACACACTGAAAACCGAGACTGAAAACACCACGCATCATTACCTTGGTGAAAAAGTGCTGCCAGCCACCCTGCCTATCTTCCATCTATCTGTCCCCTCTCCACAGATGAATTAGATGCTTTCTCATGTTCTTCCCTCCAAATCCTTCACCTCCTGTTAGCTATCTGAGAGGTCAGAAAGTCATGGCCCAATGAGGGGGAAGTGTATTGACAGGATACTAATAGATCAAGCTAAAAGGGTCTTCTTTTGTAGCACACGAACTCTGGCCTCAGGCTCCTCACATCTGGGGACAGTAGGCTGCTTTTTTGATTCAAAGGAAATGGAGCTTGAAATACTCCACATGTATGGCTTACAGGAGGAATATATGTGGGATTTTGTGATTTGGATGATATTCTTTGTGTCTTTCCTGCTGCAAATACTGGTTTGATGACTTCACTGCAGCACAGAGTGGCCATGTCGCCTCAGGCTAGAGCACAAGTGACATCCCTACAACACTGCTTCTTCTGTGGCTGCACTGGTTCAGTGATAAAAGCCTTAGGGTGCCAATTTACAAGACCTATCTGTCTCTGAAGAGAAGTACTGAAGTCAAGAACTGGATGGCGCTCTCTTCTTTATCTTGAAAGCAAAGTGCTGCAGTCTCAAGATCTGAAAGCTACAAGTGCCATATACGGGTCTCTTAAATTCAAAGGGCATAGACCATCACAGTGTGCCTTTGAAGAGAGCAGGGCCTGCTGCATATTAAATGAAGACACTGGCTGAGATGACTTCTGTCACTAGTGGTGTTCCTGACTTCATGCTTTGGTGCTTTTACTTAATAATTCTGACACAAAAGATTGCAGAGAACAAATACAGAGAGCAAAGAAGGATTGATTTGTTCATCTTGAATTACCTTGCAGGTCATGAAATATTGATTAGGGAGTCAAGAGACTTACCTTCACTGTTCAATAGGTGGGAGGGGTCATTTGCTTCTAAAACTACATGTATTTTATTAGTATTGATTTAAAGTGAGAGCGTTTGCGTCAAGTGATAGTCTAAATGATCTTTTGATACCTTCAAGGTATTCCAAGCATGCCATAGTAGCTCTAGTAACCATATAAATTTTTTTCAATAATGCAGTAATGTAGCGTGGTATTGTGTTAAACTCAGTAACCACATTACAGTAACAATTATCTCGTTACTTGTCTTACAAAGGTTCCCAAGTTATCTGAGCGGCTAGAACGAAAAATCATGAAACGTGCCTTTTTCTTCCTGTGCACTTGCACTACAATCAGCTGATTTCAGTTTGCATGCAGGGAGGAGGAAAATTGTGGAGCAATCAACAACTTTTGAGGAGTAGAGACAAGGCCGTTACTTTAATTTTTATTGGACGAAAGAACAAAAGCATGGTTGTAACATGCAAACTGTGTACATGACAGAAACAACGGCATTTCTTTGCAAGCATCTGCTCAGACCGCATGCTAACACAAACCTAGAGAACAACTCAGAGTGATGTTAAAGCTGAGTGCATACTGACTCCAGCCCAGCAGCCAGAGCCTGATCTTCAGCAGGTAACAAATGCGGTGATGAGCAATCAGGCTTGTATAGCACTGTAGCCTCCATTTCTACCTGTGAATGTTTCTAAAGTAGAATCACTGTGGCAAATGCTTTGAAGTTTTGTGTTCATATGTAAACCCTAAAAGAAACACTGTGTCCTCATTAGGATAGGGATTTGTGTCAGTGTGTGGGACTGTAACCACAGGTTAATATAGTTAACTGGTAATCAAGAAAGTGCATTTCTGGTCATTGCACGGAGTACTGTAAAAGTAATGTAATGAGTAGTGCAATACGTTACTTTCTCAGATGAGCCATTACATAATGTCCTGCTTTAATTTTAACCTTCATGTTGTGTTCATGTCATGTTAAACAGTTTTGTGTTCCCAGTCAAAAATGACTGTTTAAGACTCATCGTAAAAATTGTAATAATACATATATTATCACTACTTGTGTTGGATGTTTTTTACTATCAACTCAAATTCTTGTGAACAAGACTTGAATTTCTATTTGTTATTTATGAGCTGTATGTCTCATTGATCCGAGCTTATACATCCTGAATTATACGGGGCTATTATTGTAGCAAAAGTTCTGTGTGTCCGTAAATGAAACCACGTGTGAATCGCGATCTGTCCATAACTGGATCCACGTGTGTAGAGATTTGTGTGTGCATAAGTGGATCTGTTTGCAGTGGTGGCCAAAGTACTGACATTCTGTACTTAAGTAGAAGTACAAGTACTTGTGTTAAAAACTACTCTGGTAAAAGTTGAAGAAGTACTGGTTCAACTTCTGTACTCAAGTAAAAGTAAAAAAGTACAGGCTCTGAAATCTACTCAAAGTAAGAAAGTAAAAGTATCTCCTTGGAGGACGTTTCTACCTCTTTCTTACATCTTTCTCCATCTGAGTGAAGTTATCGCTCATTCTTTGCTCTCCCTTAAAATACAGCAGCTGTTCTTTTAGCTAGCAGACACATTGTGTGACAAACTGCAGACACTTTTTTTTTGTCCTTTACGTTTTCTGTCATTTATTTTCCTCACCGTTCCGGCGTGCAGCCTCTATGTAAAGCACAACTTCCTCTGGCTCTTTCCGGTCTCCGAGCGAGCGTTGCAGGAGCCTCTCCCTCTACTGTGTGGGGTGTCTGTCCCCCCCCCCCCCCCCCCCCCCCCCCCCACCCTGTTGTTGCGACTTCCAAGAAAAAACCCGCTCGCAATCAGAAGCCGGCTCCCGCACTGACCAGAAATGCAAACGTTTCTCAGACGCATTAAACCTCAAGTAACGAGCTTGTTTTGAAAATGTAAGAATTAGAAAGTACAGATACTTGTGTAAAAATGTAGTGAGTAAAAGTAAAAAGTTGTCAGAAAAATAAATACTCAAGTAAAGTACAGATACCTGAAAAATCTAGTTAAGTACAGTAACGAAGTATTTGTACTTCATTACTGTCCACCACTGTCTGTTTTTGCCTGGATCCATGTGTGTAGAGATTTGTGTGTGTCTAACTGGAATGGAGACTGTAACTGGAACAGCTGATTACTCAGCTGATGGTTGCATCGGCACAGCCACTGCTACCATATGTGTGATACACACACGTGGATTCATTTACAGACACACAGAAATTTTGCTACAATAATAGCCCCATAGAATTAGAGTTCTAAAAATCATAATTTTCTGGATTATTTTGACTATAAGAAATTCTCAGATGAAACATAGTATACTGTTTACCACAAACTACTTTAGGTCAAAATTAGCGAGGATATTTGTTTTGAAGCCATTTAAGATATTTGTACAGTCACTTAAAGTAACATCTGTTGCGTTCCCAATCTAAAGTGACCAGGAATAGTTTGGGTACAACTGAATTGAATTGAATTGAATTGAATTGAATTGAATTGAATTGAATTGAATTGAATTGAATCGAATCGAATTGAACCAAATCATTCTGAGCAGACCAGGTGGGAAGTTTTCTCAGATTTTATCATCTGCAGAACCTCACAACTGCAGATGATAAAAAAGAACACTTTTGGACTAAGCAGAATTGACATATTGCAGCTAAAGCCTTTCTCCCAGGGTTCATTTCAGTTCTGGCCTTGCGGCTGAACTCTGCAAATACAACAAAGCACAAGAAATATTGAATCCCAAATCTTCCCAGATTCCCCAGCTGAATTCACGGTCCATTGTGCTTGTCTCCCCATTGAGCAACATCTCTGCATCATTGTCTGCATTCACCCATCAAGCCATCCCCATCTGCCAAGCCAGAAACAGTGGCAGTAAAGGCACCAGCATCACAAGTGGCCTCCGTCTCACCTGTCACATTCATCATGGAGTGCCACATTGCTGCTGAAATGCAAGTGACCCCAATCATGCAGGAAAACACAAAAACACAAAGTAATTATGTTCTTGTGCTTCAGGTGAAGGTAATTAAACAGCAGATTCTCTCTGCAATAGATATGCAGCCTGTGGTCCCTGCAGCTGTGACTCACACTTTGTATCCATGATTTCAGAGCACATTACATACACTTGAATTAATTTCTTGGACACATACTCTTACCATGAACATAACTTCTGTTTCTGTTTTTTGCCATTTTTGAAAAAAAAACCAACTTTATAATGAAAGCAGTAATGAAGGTAACCAGTAAGTACAGAATTAGTAAAGAATTAAATATAGATATATTTTATGGAGTTCATTTTGTAATGCAATTAGAGTGACAACTTTTTCTCAAAAAGCTAAAACATGTTTATTAGATGTAAAATGTGATGTTGCTAAAAGATGCTTTACAACCTAGCCCACCCCTGCCAGCAGTTGTCCAGGTAGTTGAATTAGAATAGCAACAGCACAATGTGAAATAATTGGACTGATCCCAGGCTATTGAGGCTGGCTATCAGGATATGGAATGTCACCTCTCTGGTGGGGAAGGAGCTTCAACTAATACTGTACATGAGGTTGAGAGATACCTCCTAGATATAGTCAGGCTTACCTCAATGCATGGCCTGGGCTCCAGAACCAGTGTCCTGGAGAGGGGCTGGACTATCCTAGCCTATCCCAGCTGACATAAGGCGAGAGGCAGAGTATACCCTGTACAGGTCGCCAGCCTCTTGCAGGGCCAACACAGAAGGACAGACAACTATCCAGACTCACATTCATACCTAGGGGCAATTTAGAGTGGGCAATTAACCTAACCCCAGTAAGTGCATGTCTTTGGACTGCGGGAGGAAACCAGAGTACCCTGAGAAAACCCATGCAGACACAGGGAGAACATGCAAACTCCACAGAGAGAGAGAGAGAGAGGCCCAGACCAAAGTGGAATCGAACCCAAGCCTTTCAGATGGTATTCTAACTGTGAGGCAGCAGTGCTAGCCACCGCGCCACCATGCTGCCCTGAGTCGGAAGTAGCAAGGGCTAATTCTTAGACCAGTAACATTTGAATCTGTGCACTGTATTATGGGTCATTTCCATGTTCACAGGATTTTCAAAGCAATAAGGTAGAGTAAAATGAAAATGAGCTCTTATTGGCTGATGACATCACGGGTAGTCAATAAGAGCACCCAAGACATGTACTGTAAGCAATTTGTTCAACTAGAGTACTGATAGGGATAAAAGAGAGCATATCTCTCCTATATTGGCTTGATTGGCTCCCTTTTAACTCCAGAACTGAATTTAAAATCCTTCTTCTTACACATAAGGCCTTGAATCATCAGGCCTGACTTTATATTAAAGACGTTATAGTATCATATGACCCTAATTTTTTAGTTTAATGATTAATTGAGAAAAGTAGAATAACTGAGTATGAAAACAGTCCTTTGGTGCACTAATAAGTTACATGTCTAATATAAATATGTGTAATATTAATTCTTATACTGTTAAAATTTTAGGGGCCAAAAATGTGTTACATCCCATCTGCAGTCACATATAGTAGTGTCCATGGCTACACCTTAGCCTGTAGATAATCACAGAGTTACATAGTTAGAAATCAATGAAAAGGCAGTGAGTCAGCAGCTGGGAGCACCAGGTGTGGCTTTTAGTCACAAGTAAGCCCACCCCATGGGAATATGTGATCCCTGAGCCACGTGACTTTATGACAAACAGGACTGCTCAGCCGACCCTTCTTCTTCGCGAAGGAGGAGCTGGTCCTGTGTGTTTGTACATGCACTGATGCAACACACTGCAAACATTGATGCCAGCTTGCACCTGGACACCAGAAAAGGACTCCTTAGTCTTTTGAAGCACATCTTCAGGGATTTTTGGATAGGTGTTTGTGTGAGCAAAGATAGGTGGTTGTTATGGTATGTGTGTGTGTGTGTGTGTGTGTGTGTGTGTGTGTGTGTGTGTGTGTGTGTGTGTGTGTGTGTGTGTGTGTGTGTGTGTGTGTGTGTGTGTGTGTGTAATGAGAGAGCAGGGTTGGATGTAAAATGTGTCTGTGTGTGTAATGGGAAGGAAGGGAAGTTCAAGGATCAGAAGTGATTATAGCTAGTGTTGTCAGGCCTGTGTGCTGCCTTGCCACTGCTTACATCATGGTCTTAATGATGTTGAGAAGGAGTTTGTGTGTACTTGAAGGTGTCTGCCTTTGTGTTGTAAATCTGTCTTTTTACCTGGTGATTGTAAAGTGAGGAGGGAGAGTTGAAATGTAGGAGCAGTGTGAGAGAGATACACACTCCATGTTATCCATCAGCATCTGACAAAACTTCTACAACACATGTAACACAGAATATGGCAGATGTCAGCCTGAAAAGATTGCTACATACATGAACATAAACCTGCCTGTAGGAGGAAGTGATGCAAACTAAGCTACTGACTGCTGATGAAGACAACCAGGCAGTAAAAAGACACTTTAACCTCAACAAAAATATAGAACTGATCAACAGTAGTTTTGCTGCTGAGCTGCAGTTGTGTGTGTAATTACATGTTTCCGCTTTTATTATGGAGTGTATTTTTGAAGGATTCCAAGGTACTTGTAATTGTCCTCAATGTCCTCTGAAAAAGTAAGTCTCAAATCAGAAGTGCCTGACTCCTTGGTATGACTCACAAATGCAGAACTTAAAGCAGATATCCCATAAGCTGGAGGGGAAAGGGCATCTTTTCAGCTATTTTCAATACTACTGATATATATTTAGATGCTTTCACTCCAACTGGTCATTCTGTGTTGACTTCAATAGTTACTTCCTCCAAACCATTTCAATGTGTCTCTTAGACCCCAGTCCTACAAGACTGCTCAAAGAAGTCCTACCATTAATTAATGCTTCTATCTTAAATATGTTACTTAAAAAGCCATAATTTGACCCAACTGTTTCAGCTAATTATAGGCCAATCTCCAACCTTTATTTTCTCTCCAAAATTCTTGAAAGAGTAGTTGTAAAACAGCTAACTGATCATCATTGAAGATTTTCAGTTGGGTGAAGGTTACAAATGATCTTCTTATGGCCTCTGACAGTGGGCTCACTGTGCTTGTCCTGCTAGACCTCAGTGCAGCATTCAGTCCTGTTGACCGTAATGTTTTATTACAGAGCATACCATAGGTATTAAAGGTACTTAAAGGTAGATTTGAATCATATCTATGTAATAGACTCCAATTTGTTCATGTCAGTGGGGAGTCTTCTTCACATACTGCATCATAACTGATTGTTAAGTTGGACTCAAAGTGCAGACTCACAGAATGAAGCTTAGTGTTTTTATTTACAGTAATAAACAGTACAAGTGTTCTCAGTGGAATTATGCAGTGTAGTTAGGGAGGGTATGTATGTAGACTGGTCCACAGATTCCAAGCAAATGGTCATTAACAGTTCCAATATGGCTTGAGCCTCCACCTGATCCCTCACCAGAAATTTTTTCTCTCAGGTTTACTCATGAAACACAAGCTCCAGGTCTCCTGTACAGAAGGGATCAGATGTTCAGTAGTGACCACAGAAAATAGGCAAACAAAGATGTAGATTCAGAAGAGCCAGTTCCACTAACTGTTATCAAAGCAATGATCAGGCATTGAATGGGTGAGGGAGAGAAAGCTAGAGGGGAAAAGTGAGTGAGTCAGCCATGAGGACTGGAGGACCATGACACTATAGTTGGTTATGGAGTTCCACAGGGTTCTGTGTTCTGTCCAATTTGATTTACATTATACATGCTTTCTTAGGCAGTATTATTAGAAGGCATAGCACACATTTTCATTGTTATGCAGATACCCAGCTTTATCTATCCATGAAGCCAGATGATACACGTCAGTTAGTTAAACTGCAAGAATGCCTTAACATCCTGTTACAAAGAAACATGATGACATAATATCTGATACAGATAAGAACCTTCAGGGGCCTAAAGCTGCATGAACACTGGAAGCGATTTGCTGGCCGTGTATTGCAGTGAATCTGCCAGCTGGTTGCTCACAGATATTCTAGGCTTCAGTTGCCTAGGTGACCCTCTAATGTATTTACTAGCAAATCATATGTCAATCAAGAGTATTCTTCACTCTCATTGGTAGACTCTTCAGTTGCTCGCCTGAAAGTCACCACGTATACTGCAGAGGCGATTCATGTTCACAAAACTGTCAACCATGAACTGAATTCCATTAAGATGTTGGGGTTAAAGTTGCAAACTGCAATCTAGAAAAGATAAAAAAAAGATAGCTCTCTTCCTGCATCTCATTAAAAAAATAAATAAAAATAATTAAATAAAAAAAACAAAACAAAGGGATTTGTGCCCTAATAATGGTAACGTGATAAAACTATAAAAACCTTAAATATACATAAACATAAAAAATAATAAAATAAAATGCATGTATAAATGCAATCCAACAATAGCAACTACAGTCATAGTAAGATTAGTAAGAAAGCATTTACAGTTGACTTAATAAAAACAGTAAGGCACCTCTTATTCAATTAAAAGCAAGTGAAAACAGGTAGGTCTTTTGAACTGAACTGAAATTGCCAGTTGTTGGACAGAAGTATTTGTGGGTTGGCTATTCCAGAGCCTTAGAGCAATAATAGCAAAGTCACGGTCACCTTTCACTTTTACATGAGAAGGGGGACTGAGAGAAGTTATTGGGAGGATGACATCAGATCCATGATATATTGTGCCACTGATGCATGGAGAGCTTTAAAAAAAATTAAATCACAGTTTTTCTTTGTGCCTGTTAGAAGTCAAGCAGCTGAATTTTGAATCATCTGCAACCAAGAAAGAGCGGAATTGGACAGTCCTATAAAAAGGAAGTTACAGTGGTCTAGCTGAGTGGTGATGAAGTGTTTCATAGTCCTTTAGAGATGAAACCACCTTTAATTTAGAAATGCTCTTCACTTGGTAAAAGCTGTCCTTCAAAACATTACTGATGATAATGAATAATAAGCTCTGAGCAGACACAGAGTTGCTTGACCATACTAAGGCTTTAATTAGTCAGCATTTAGCCTTTTATGTCACTATAGCTTCCTTCTATTCTTCTGGGGTTTTTTTTTTTTTTTTTTTTTTTACTTTCAGTTAGAGTCCTGTTCCAACTGTGAAACCTTGCTACGTGACATCAGCTTGTCCAAACATCACAAGGTATGCAACACTGAAACATCCCAGGGGAGCTGGTCTTTGTTGGCTTTGAAAACATACTCAATGCAGCCTCATTTGGTGCTGACATTGATTTTCATATTAAGATTATATATCATTTGTCACTACTACCCTAACCCTGCAATGCACACTCAAGAAATAACTCCTTCAGCTTAAGTCAAAGCATGAGTTCAACATGAAACACTCACACATACACCAAGGTGATACAAGTGTGCGTGTGTGTGTGTATACTCTGATCATTTAAACTTGTTTGATTATGCCCTGCTCCAAGAGAGCTTTGCTCAACATATGACACGACTAGCAGTAGCTTGTGGGACATCTGTTGCACTCAATTACATCACATTATGTGTTTGTGTGTGTTAGAGAGAGAGAGAGAGAGAGAAAGAGAGAGAGAGAGCTAAGTGCTTCAAAACTCTGTTCCAGTACTTGAAACTATCTGGGAGCCTGTTGGAATTTATCACTGTAGAGAACACATTGAGCAAAGTGAAGTAATTTAATCCATTGACACCTTCATGGGACTATCTAGGTGTTAAAATATCACATAGAAGTAGTGTCAGTTGGGCTATAGGTTAAGGTTAAATATAGCTCATAGAATATTACTTAGCATTAAAAATACTATTCTCAAGGTTTCAGCCCTGGTTTATTTGGGACACCCTTGTTTATTAGAGGGAATTAAAAGAGTGTTATCAGAAATCCACTTTCCAGTGTACCCAAAATGATGGATGTGTGAGCCACAGGGCAGGGGCTGGCAAGTGGTTTGGGGCTCTGGGCTGACTGCGTCCTGAGGACACTTCAGGCTTTGGGGGGCACTTCGGACGGTGGGTTGATGCAGATAGATGTGTGTCTTTGTGCATTTTTCTTTGTGTGTGTGTGTGTGTGTGTGTGTGTGTGTGTGTGTGTGTGAGAGAGAGTGTCAGTGTGAATGCATGTGTGTGTCAGTCACACACCAATGCAAGGTGTGGGTACAGTTTGCCCAGGACATGACACATCATTCCCAGTCTGTGCTGTGATGTTCTAGAGAAAGCTTTCATCAGTTTATTCATTGCCTTTTCACCAACATTGGCCCCAGTTCTGCCTGCAACAGCAACATATTGATTTTATGTAACACAATATTAATTAAATTCACTCTAGAGGAAAACCTGTAATACCAGACTAATTGATACATGGGAAATTAGCCCAGTTACTAAAAAGTAACCATGACTTTATTGCTTACAAATCATCCAACTGGCAAGTGATTCCATTATGATGATAAATCACATTAATTGATGTTTAGGATAATTATGGCCTGGCATTAGGCTGTAATAAACCTCTGCAGTCACCCAGAATTGGGGGCCAGGGAGGGATTAATACTGGACCTTGGGCCCAAAGCTGGAACTGGAAAAGCTTCCAGGAAGAGGTTCCAGGAGAAGGATGTAGAGGGGTCTTAGAGCAGAGGAGGTTAGAGGGGCAGTCAGACACTGAGACGGTAGACATGTGCCTGGTGGTGTGGGTGATGGGGGGTTTTTGTGTGTGTGCGCGTGTGTGTGTGTTGGGGGGTGTTTCCATCAGCAGCGCAAGGTCACTTAAAAAAGCCAGAGGCAACTGCAGTAGTGGAAGGATTTTCCTCAAGTTTGAAAAAAACAAGCCCCAAGACAAACCTTCAACCAAGGACACTGGCACCCTGGACCTGCAAACACTGCCTCTGCATAATCCTCAGGGGTCAGAGTGGGAGGACTACTGCAAGACAGTGATGGAGACACAGACAGGAGAGGGGAGGGAGATCAGGGAGATCAGGGAAGGACAGGAAGTGAGGGGGGGGGGGGGGGGGGGGGGGGGGGGTGAAAAATATAGCACTTTGTTTCTCACACCAGTGCACAGCAGTGCAACCCACCAGCTTCCCTGCCCTTTAACTTCTATACCAAGAGGCAAAGTCAAAGACAAGGATGCCGGAGCAAAGTTACCACAGTCTTAATAGTCAAGTGCTATATGAAGGGCTACAAAGATTAAAATTAAACCTAACTCCTAACCAATCTGACCTCCAGAATTTTAACACATGAAAAACATGTGCTGTGAGCAAAATTGTGACCCTTCTCATCTCCTCTCCACTTGGCCCTCTATTCAGAGTTGTTGAACATTGTATTGAAGATTTATTTCACTGCTATTTCTTTCCTATTTTTTAATAATCTCACAACCCTCAGATGTATCTCCCAACCCATTAGATGTTTTATTAGTTTGCAAACAGTTGTGTAATCAAGTACCCTTTCATAACGCAGAGAGAGAGACACGCATTCACATACCTACAGCCAGTTTAGAATCACCACTTAAGCTTTGGGATGAATCCACATAGGAAGAATGTGCAAACTGTCTGCTGAGTCATCTGTAAATTATGTTTGCATTATTCACTTAGTGTGTTTTTAGAAATGTAGCTTAGCATAGCTTTTAGCGTAGCTCTCAGATGACTCACCAGCAGCATGGACGTTTCTCCTGTCCCTCCTGCACTTTCCTGCTCTGTGTGTCAGATATTTAGTTACTTCTTGTGCTGGTTCTGCAGTAACAATACTTACAACAAATGTAGCCTGTTTGCTACAGCTACAGCTTTGGAGACCAGGCTGAGTGAATTGGAGACTTGGCTTCGCACTACAGGAAAATCCTGTAGCTAGCCAGGCCCCTGTAGTCGGTGCAGACCAAGGTAGCTTAGTCGCCGTTAGCTGTCACGCAGCAGATCCTGAACAGGCCATCTGGGTGACTGTGGGGAGGAAGCATAGTCCTAAACAGAAGCACCTGGTGCACCACCAACCTGTTCATGTCTTTAACTGTTTTTCTCCACTTGGTGACATACCTGCCAAAGAACAAACTCTGGTTAGTGGTGACTCTGTTTTGAGAAACGTGAAGCGTGTAGCTACATCAGCAACTAGTCCAATATCTTCCTAAAAACCTCGCATAAGCCTTTCCCACTCCCTAATTACAACTTGAATGATGAAGATGATGAATTATGTAGCTGTGCAGTACTGATGGCAATGAAGGTGATGACGATGAGATGAATGTACAGTACTGCAAAGCCAAGAAGAGCATTACAGCTCTTCTGAAGGCACCACTTCCTCAGGTGCTTCATCAGGTGGTGCAGTATCTTCGCCATCGGCGCCATCCTTAGATCCTCTTCCTACCACCTTGGTGAAAACATATCTACCTCTTCTTACCCCCATCATCTGTTCTATTGTCAACCTCTCCATGCGAAGTGGCCATGTTCCCTCTTCCTTGAAAAAAGCCATCATCAGACCCATACTAAAAAAACCTACCCTTGATCCGGATAACCTAGTAAACTACAGGCCAATCTCAAACCTCTCATTTATTTCTAAAGTTCTGGAAAAAGTTGTTGCAATGCATCTCCAAAATCATCTTAGCTGCAATAATCTCTAAGAAAAATTTCAATCTGGATTTCGCACTGCCCACAGCACAGAAACAGCACTCGTGAGAATCAAGAATGACCTGTTGATGGCAGCCGATAATGGTTCCCCCTCCGTTCTCATCCTCCTGGACCTATCGGCGGCATTTGACACGGTTGATCAAGACATCCTATTACACAGGCTTCAATACACTGCTGGGTTTTCCGGCCCAGCCCTTGATTGGTTCAGTTCTTACCTCACAAATCGATCTGAATGTGTTGCATTGGGCATTGACAAATCGGAACCCCACATTGTCACCTGTGGGGTGCCCCAGGGATCTGTGCTTGGACCAGCTTTGTTTAACCTTTATCTGCTTCCTCTGGGTCAGATCATAAACAAACATGGTGTTTCGTTTCACTGCTATGCTGACGACACGCAGTTATATGTTAAAGCCACTGCTGACGAGCCTCTTCCACCTGCACCTTCGTCATCTCCGTCTCCATCGTTGCCAAGGCTTGTTAAATGTCTGGAGGAGGTCAAGGGATGGATGGAAGATAATTTTCTCCAGCTTAACAGCTCTAAAACAGAAACAATCATGATTGGTACTCCCCACCAGGTCAAATCATCACCCATCATTAGTTTATCTTTTCTCAGACACAGTATTCCTCTCTCCTCATCAGTTACCAATCTTGGTGTTAGGATGGATCCCCAACTCAACATGGAACTCCATATAAACCACCTTAGTAAAATCTAATTTTACCACCTTCGCAATATTGCAAAACTCCGCCCTGTCTTAACTCTCCAAGATGCAAAGAAACTGGTCCATGCATTTGTCTCTTCCAGACTGGATTACTGTAATGCACTCTTTGTCGGCATCCCCAACAAGAGTCTTCAGAAACTCCAGTACATTCAAAACACTGCGGCCCGGATACTGAAGGGAGTTCGCAAATACGATCATATTACACCAACTCTTTAGTCCCTCCACTGGCTTCCTGTTTCTTACAGGATTGACTATAAGGTCGCTCTTCTTACCTATCAATGCGTCTATGGCAATGCCCCTTCCTACCTTAAAGAACTTCTTTCTTTAAAATGTATGACACGCTCCTCCAGATCGGCTTGCACAAACTCCCTCATCGTACCAAGGACAAATTTACAGACTATGGGTGACCGGGCTTTCTGTGCGGTTGCCCCTCATCTATGGAACTCGCTTCCATCTGAACTGAGAGCGCCTCAAACTTTGGACAGTTTTAGAAAGGGCTTAAAGACTTTTCTTTTTATAAGAGCTTTGAATCTTCGTCCATGATTTTTAGCTATTTTATCTACACCCTGGTGTATCTTAATTTACACCATGGTCTGTTATTTAGTGTGTTTTATACTCTGTTTGTTATGTTTTTGTGTTGTAGCACTTTGAGGTTTTTTAAAATGTAAAGTGCGTTATAAATTAAAGGTATTATTATTATTATTATTATTAACTTCTATTTCCGCTGAAGGTGTAGGCGTAACTGATCTCTTTGTGCAAGTGATGAACATAGTTATGGAGAGTTATATACACTGCTCAAAAAAAATAAAGGGAACACTTAAACAACACAATATAACTCCAAGTAAATCAAACTTCTGTGAAATCAAACTGTCCACTTAGGAAGCAACACTGATTGACAATCAATTTCACACGCTGTTGTGCAAAATGGAATAGATAACAGGTGGAAATTATTGGCAATTAGCAAGACATACTCAATAAAGGAGTGGTTCTGCAGGTGGGGACCACAGACCACTTCTTAGTACCTATGCTTTCGGGCTGATGTTTTGGTCACTTTTGAATGTTGGTGGTGCTTTCACACTCGTGGTAGCATGAGACGGACTCTACAACCCACACAAGTGGCTCAGGTAGTGCAGCTCATCCAGGATGGCACATCAATGCGAGCTGTGGCAAGGTTTGCTGTGTCTGTCAGCGTCTCCAGAGACTGGAGGCGCTACCAGGAGACAGGCCAGTACACCAGGAGACGTGGAGGAGGCCGTAGGAGGGCAACAACCCAGCAGCAGGACCGCTACCTCCGCCTTTGTGCAAGGAGGAACAGGAGGAGCACTGCCAGAGCCCTGCAAAATGACCTCCAGCAGGCCACAAATGTGCATGTGTCTGCACAAACGATTAGAAATCGACTCCACGAGGATGGTACGAGGGCCCGACGTCCACAGATGGGGGTTGTGCTCACAGCCCAACACTGTGTAGGACGCTTGGCATTTGCCAGAGAACACCAGGATTGGCAAATTCGCCATTGGCGCCCTGTGCTCTTCACAGATGAAAGCAGGTTCACACTGAGCACATGTGACAGACGTGACACAGTCTGGAGACGCCGTGGAGAGCTGCCTGCAACATCCTTCAGCATGACTGGTTTGGCAGTGGGTCAGTAATGGTGTGGGGTGGCATTTCTTTGGAGGGCCACACAGCCCTCCATGTGCTCGCCAGAGGTAGCATGACTGCCATTAGGTACCGAGATGAGATCCTCAGACCCCTTGTGAGACCATATGCTGGTGTGGTTGGCCCTTGGTTCCTCCTAATGCAGGACAATGCTAGACCTCATGTGGCTGGAGTGTGTCAGCAGTTCCTGCAAGATGAAGGCATTGAAGCTATGGACTGGCCCGCCCGTTCCCCAGACCTGAATCCAATTGAGCACATCTGGGACATCATGTCTCGCTCCATCCACAATGTCACGTTGCACCACAGACTGTCCAGGAGTTGGCGTATGCTTTAGTCCAGGTCTGGGAGGAGATCCCTCAGGAGACCATCTGCCATCTCATCATTGTAGGGAGGCACGTGGAGGCCACACACAATACTGAGCATCATTTTGACGTGTTTTAAGGACATTACATCAAGGTTGGATCAGCCTGTAGTGTGTTTTTCCACTTTAATTTTGTGTGTGACTCCAAATCCAGGCCTTGGATTTGGTTAATAAATTTGATTTCCATTGATGATTTTTATGTGATTTTGTTGTCAGCACATTCAACTTTGTACAGAACAAAGTATTCAATGAGAATATTTCATTCATTCAGCTCTAGGATGTGTTATTTGAGTGTTCCCTTTATTTTTTTGAGCAGTGTAAATGCCTGTATACTGCAAAATCCCATAATATAGCGAAAACTCTGCAATACAGAATTAGATATATTTTTTAAAAAAGACCCTTGATACAGTGAAGCCGCCATAAGTGAACCACAATATAGCGAGGGACAACTGTAATTCATTACTCTGAGGCAGTCCTAAAAGCTCTCTGAAAAGCCTTCAGATGAAAATGCTGCAGCTAGAGGGCTGACAGGGACTAGAAAGACAGCATATTCCTCCCATATTGGCTTCTCTTCATTGGCTCCCTGTTAAATCTAGAATAGAATTTAAAATTCTTCTCCTCACATACAGTAATACAATAATTGAATAATCAGGCCCCATCTTATCTTAAAGACCTCATAGTCCCACATCACCCTAATAGAGTGCTTCGTTGTCAGACTGCTGGCTTACTTGTGGTTCCTTGGATATTGAAGTGTAGAATGGGAGGCAGAGCCTTCAGCTTTCAGGCCCCCCTTTTGTGGAACCAGCTCCCAGTTTAGATTTGGGAGACAGACACCCTCTCTATTTTTAAGATTAGGCTTAAAACTTTCCTTTTTGATAAAGCTTATAGTTAGGGCTGGATCAGGTGACCCTGAACCATCCCTAAGTTATGCTCCTATAGGCCTAGACTGCTGGGGGGTTCCCATGATGCACTGAGTGTTTCTTTTCATTCACATCTTTTTACTCTGTTTATACTCCACTGTGTTATCATTAGTTATTATTAATCTCTGTCTCTCTTCCACAGCATGTCTTTTGTCCTGTCTCTCTCCCCTCAGCCCAACTGGTTGCAGCAGATGACTGCCCCTCCCTGAGCTTGGTTCTGCTGGAGGTTTCTTTCTGTTAACAGGGAGTTTTTTCTTCCCTCTGTCGCCAAGTCCTTGCTCATACAGGATCATTTTGACTGTTGGGTTTTCTCTGTAATTATTGTAGGGTCTGTACCTTACAATATAAAGAGCCTTGAGGTGACTGTTTGTTGTGATTTGGTGCTATATAAAAAAATTGAATTGAATGGAATTCAAAGGAGGAGATAGAAGCCACTGACATCAAGACAAGAAAGCTCCTTGGACGGTTTCACCCCAAATCCAGCACCCTGAGATTGTACGCTAAGTGGAAGGAAGGAGGCCGAGAAGTAGTGAGTGTCAGAACCAGTATCCTAAATGGAAAAACAAAGTTCAATGAATATATCAGGAACATGGCCTCAAAGAAGGAAGAGGAAAAAGATCAGGAACCATCATGGAAGGACATACCTCTGCACGACATGTACTACTGACAGATAGAAGAAGTGGCTGATATCAAAAAATCCTACCAATGGCTGTACAAAGCTAGGCTTTGGTGCAGGTGCAGGCTGTGCAGAGATGCCCTGATATAATTCAACACATAACTACAGGGTGCAACATGCTAGCAGGCAGGGCATACACAACACGCCCCCACGGGTGGTTGAGAATGACAGAGAAAAGATCCTGTGGAACTTCCAGATACAGTGGAACCTCAAGATACGAGTTTAACTCGTTCCAGAGCCGAGCTCGTAAGTAGAGCAGCTCGTATTTCGAACAAATTTTCCCCATTTAATATAAAGGAAATAGATTGACAGGTCCCCAAAATATCCCAAATTATGAAAAAAATACGTTTTTAATGAAGAAAAAGACAATTATACACAGATGAAACATAAAAAACTAAATAAATAAAAGAAAAATGTATAAAATACGGTACTGTAATCTTACCGTGACGATAGATGAGCGCGGCTAACGGAGAGCGGCTGAGGAGAGAGGGAGGGAGGAAGGGATACTGGCACGGTAAGAAGCGTAGATATGTACGCTCACACGAACGAGATACCACCAGTGTTGCCAAGTCCACTTATTATAAGCGACTTTCGGCTTGTTTTTGAATGTGAAGTTGCTTATTTGGGCTTGACTTTCTTTCCAAGTGAAACTCCTTGATTATCTCCCGGTGCCCCACAATAAAGCAAAAGACGAGTGGTAGGTAGTTTGTCCCTTATATGTGTAATATGTTCTCACAATGCTGATTTAATTCAACGTGCTAATACCGAGAAGCGCAAATGCACAAAAAACAAAACTATGCACCCTTCTCTTCTGAGTGTGTGTGTGTGTGTTTGTGTATGGGGAGGGGGAGGGGGGGGGGGGGGGGGCATATGACCAGGAAGAATCCTGGAAGAAGAGAGCCAGCTGTCCGCTGGCTCAATAGGCACCCCGACCTCCCACACCCCAGCACAGGGCAGGGGGAGGTGAGCCCGGGGCCGCGGTGACAGCATCCCGGAGCACTGCAGCACCCGAGGTTGGCGCCCTCGCCCCCACTGCAGTGGGCGGCCCGCTCCCCCTAGATGCCCATTCACTTAACAATAGACACAAACAGGCGACAGGACATACTGGCCTGGGCATGGAAATGCAGTGCCCAGTCCCCCCCAACCACCCCACCGCGGCCCCATCCCCCACCCCACCCCCCTGCAATGCAGGCACCCCAGGGCCCCAAAAGCGTAGACCGGACATCCCGACGTCAGGCCGGGACAGCAGAGGCCCCCCCCGCGCCAGGGGGGACCCACCGGGAGCCGGCGCGGCCCCAGTGTCGGGGCCCCAGACCCCAGCCCCCAAGCCATACAGGGAAGACCAGCCAACCGACCGAGGGCCGGCACCACCCCCCCAAGCACCCCGCCCACACCCCAGGACCGAAGGCAGCATCATCCAAGCCCCCACCACCATCAACCAGGACAGGCACACAGACATCACCAGAAGGTCGCCCCAGGACTCCAGTCTCAGGAGGCTACCAGCTACCTAGGCATCCGGAGCCCCCACCCACCCCCCCACAAAGCACATCAGGAGCAGAGCCCGCAGCCCACCACCCCCACTAAGTAATGGAGCTGAGCAGTGGGAACCAAAGAGAGTCAAATTCCTCCAATTTGTTTTTAGAAGAAGCAGACATTCTCTCTAAACTAACATGATCTACTAATAAATTTCTGTACTGAGTAATACATAGTTTATTTTTTGTCTTCCAGTTCATGAGGATCATCTTCTTAGCGATGCACAAGGCAGTAAGAACTATGTGTGATATATTTAACTCCATAATAAATTCACTGACATCACCTAAGATGCATAGTCTGGGGGAAGTTGGGATACGACAGCTAAACCATGTGGATAGATCTTCACAAATCCTCTGCCAAAATCTCTGAACTGGTACACAAGACCACAGAGCGTGTAGATGATTATCCTCTGAATTGCTTGTACAGTGGGTGCATATGTTTGAGTGTGTAAGGCCCATTTGGAACATCCTTTGTCCAGTGTAGTATGTTCTATGGAGAATCTTATATTGTACAAGTTGTATTTGGGGTCTTTTAGTAATTTTGAAGATATTTAAACATATTTCTGTCCATAAATTTTGATCCAGGTTGACAGAAAGATCACGCTCCCATTTTGCAATTGGGAGGGAAACTGAATCATCAGTTTTTATTAATAATTTATATAATTTTGATAACAATTTTGGGGTACAGAGGTTAAGAAATTCTGTTACCCAAGTAGGCATTTCTAGATTCAATTGATTAAGGTTAAATCTTCCCTGTAGGACGGACTTAACTTGTTGATATTCCAGAAATCTACCGTTGCCAATTCTATATTTTGATATAAGTTCTTGGAACGTGATAAAATTTCCATCTTGGATAATATGTTCTAAGTTATTTATACCCTTATCACGCCATAACGGAAAATTCAGCATTTTCTTTTTCTGACAAATATCTGGATTGTTCCAAATGGGTGTTAGTTTACAGGGGATGAGTGAAGACTTAGTTATTTTTAAAAATTCCCACCAGGCTGTCAGAGGTATTTATACTAAGGACTTTATAGCAGTTATGATGTTTAATACTGGAACTAATCAAAGGTAAATCTGAGATTTTTATTTTTCCACAAAACGCCTGTTCTAGATCCAGCCATGGGTTGTCTAATGAATTGGATTTGATCCACTTTGAAATATACTGCAATCTACTGCTTAAGAAATAGTAATAAAAGTTTGGTAATTCTAGACCTCCACTGTGTTTTGGCTTTTGTAAAGTTTTTAAGCTTATTCTTGACGGTTTGTTTTTCCATAAAAATTTTGAGATATTTGAATCTAGTGACTTAAACCAAGGAAGAGTAGGTTTATTAGGGATCAATGAAAATAGATAATTAATTTTTGGTAAAACCATCATTTTAATGGCAGCAACTCTCCCCATGAGTGATATAGGTAAACTGTTCCAACGTGTGAGATCATCCTCTATTGTTTTTAATAATGGGATATGATTTAATCGTACCAAGTCTGAGAGCCTGGCGGAAAAATTTATGCCTAAATATCTAATATTTCCTGACTTTAGTGGGGTCCTAGAAGTTCTCTGGAAATTACAATTCAGAGGCAAAACTGTTGATTTACTCCAATTGATAGAGTAATCAGATATAGATGAGAACTTATCTATCAGTGTGATAGTCTTCAAAAGAGAGCCTTGTGAATTCCCAAGGAAAAGTAATACATCATCAGCATAAAGGCTAAGTTTATGGTCCATATTTTCAGTTTGAATCCCTTTAATATTTACATTTTGACGGATTGCTGCTGCTAGCGGCTCAATGAAAATTACAAAAAGAGAGGGAGAGAGTGGGCAGCCCTGCCTAGTGCCCCTCTGCAGACTGAAACTTTGTGAAATGAGATCATTTGTCCTAACACGCGCATTCGGAGAGCTGTGTAGTATTCTGATCCAGTTTATAAAGGATGAACCGAATCCAAATTTTTGTAGAACTGCTAGTAAGAATTTCCAATTTACCCGATCAAATGCCTTCTCTGCATCTAAAGACACGATTGTCGTCTCTAATTTGTTAATAGAACAATAGTCTATTATATTTATCAGTCGACGTGTATTATTGGCTGAGTGCCGACCCTTGATAAAGCCTGTTTGATCTGGATGTACAATAAATGGAGTAATACTTTCTAATCTTTTGGCAAGGGCTTTGCAAATTATTTTAAGATCTACATTAATGAGAGAGATTGGCCTGTAGCTGGATGGGAATGTGGGGTCTTTGCCTGGTTTAAGAAGCAGGCTAATGTTAGCAGAGTTTAAGGTTGGAGATAAGATGTGGTCATTCTGAATCTGAGTTACCATTCTGAAAAAAATGGGAGCTAGCTCAGACCAAAATTCTTTATAAAACTCGGCTGGAAAACCATCTGGGCCTGGGGCTTTATTATTTGGGAGATGCTGTAGGGCTTCACTAAGTTCAGACAATGAAAGAGGTAAATCCAGAGCTGCAGCCTGGCTGTCATTTAGTTTTGGTAGATTTATATTATTAAGAAATTCTTCAATTTCAGTATCAGATGGGTTAATCTGTGGTAAATATAAGGCTTCATAGAAGTCTTTGAAAGACTTATTTATTTGTTGTGGGTCATGAGTAATAATACCACTCGAGTCTTTAATAGAAAAAATAGCTGTTTTTTCTTTATTCAGTTTTAATTGCTTGGCCAGGAATTTTCCAGATTTATTTCCATGCTCAAAGTTTTCCAAACGCAGCCTCTGCAACATAAATTGTGTCCTTTTATCAATTATTTCATTTAGCTCCAGTTTCAGTTTCCTCAGGCTGATAATTGTATGTTCTTGTGGTGAAGCGGCATAGGCAGTTTCTAAAGATTTAATTTTTTGTTCTAATTCTAACACAAGTGCTTTTTCTTTATTTTTCCTATGCGAGCAGTAAGATATTATTTTGCCCCGCATTACTGCCTTTCCTGCTTCCCAAAGAACACATGGTGATATTCCTGGAATATCATTATATTCTAAGTATGCTGACCATTCCTTTTTGAAATAATTAATAAAATCTTCTTCTTTAAGTAATGATGTATTAAATCTCCAGTTCCTGATTGGTGGTGTGACTCTTTTCTGTGTCAGAGACATAGACACCGGTGCATGATCGCTAATAGTGATAGGGTGAATCTGAGTGTCTGTGATATCCATCATTATGGAGCTGCTAACTAAAAAGTAATCTAAGCGGGAATGAGATTTGTGTACTGGTGAGAAAAAAACTATAATCTCTCAGAGTGGGGTGATGTGAACGCCAAGCATCGCAAAGACCAAAATCCTTCATGTACTGTTTAAGAATGTCTGCAGACTGCCAGTTCCTCTGACTCACTGCTGTACTGAGCCTGTCAATATCTGCATTAAGTACCAGGTTGAAGTCTCCTCCTATTACAAGTGTGGTGTCAGAGTGATCTGAGAGTGAAGTGAACAAAGCATGAAAGAAGGAGGGGTCATCAACATTTGGTCCATATATACTAGCAATACATAAATCTGTATTCTGTATAGATAAATTAAGTATTATAAATCTACCTTCAGGGTCTATTGTACTGTTGCTAATGTTAAAGTTTATCTTCTTGTTAATCAATATAGCTACACCTCTTTGTTTGGAGTTATAGCAGGCTGAGTACGTGTGAGGGAACTGTGGAGAGGAAAGAGTGAGCACAGATGTTTTGGACACGTGTCTCCTGTAGAAAAACAACATCTGCTTTTAAGTCTTTTAACCGATTAAAAATTTTTAGTCTCTTTTCCCTCGAACCAGCCCCGTGCACATTCCATGAGACAAATCTGAGTGTGCTCATATTTAAACTAACTGATAGACTGTTGTGTGCTCACTAAAGATGTGTGTGTGTGTGTGTACATATGTTCTGTATGTTGGCGTGTGCCCTTTATATTGATGTGTGCGTGTGTATGTGCGCTGTATGTTGGTGTGTGTGCATCTGCGCTGTATGTTAGTGTAGTAAACTGTAGCATTGTAAGTGACGTAAACATATTGCTGAGTGCAGAAAGAAAAAAGACGTGTAAAAAGTGACCTAAGTGACATAAGAATGAAATTAGATGAGGGGAAAACAAAACAGAACAAACAAACAAACAAACGATCACGGTACTATGCTGACTCGTCGGCGTTAATGGTACTACTTAGACAGATTTAGACTATTTAATGGTACTGTTTAGATGGTTGAAAAAAAAACTCAGAAAAGAACGTTAATATGGACACAGATCACCTGATCGATCAGTAGAGCCATGGCGTGGTGTTTTTGTCTCGGTAAAGCTGTCCGTTCACATACAGTTTGTCCACGGCGATGACAGCCCGGGAGCCTCCCTGCATGAACTTCTTCCGCATGGGGAATAGGGCCTTGCGTCGCTCCAGAATCTCCTTTGGAAACTGGTCGTTGACGCTGAAGTCCGTCCCTCTCAGCTCCCGGCCGCGGCTCTTCACCAGCTCTTTTTCTTTGAAGTGTTCGAATTTGGCCACGATCGGTCTGGGTCTGCGTGCTCCGGGTCGCTTCCCTCCCAGGCGGTGGGCTCTATGGAAGGCGATGGTCTTCACGGCGTCCTCCGGGAGCTTCAGGTGAGTTTGGATAAATTCCTTCACTGTAGCCTCCGGGTCCTCCTCTGCCTTCTCCAGGATACCTGAAAACACAAGATTTTCTCTCATGCTGCGGGCCTGAAGCTCGATAATCGATTCTTTAATTTTTTTATTTTCTTCTGAGAGCCGGGTCGTTTCCTCGGTGAGGGAATTCACCGACTCTCTGAGGACAGCGTTTTCAGCAGCCAGTGTTTCCACCTGATGCTGGCTGAACTCGACTGACTCCCGCAGGGCCTGAAACTCCTTGTGGAGGATTTCAACCAGGGCCAAGCGGGCGTCAAAGCTGGACAATTTGTTATTAATGGACTCCAGAATGTCCACAATATTGGTGGTGGGTGGCGAAGTTGCCTCTGGGGAATCTTCTGGGCGGCTTCCTTTTGTGGACGGCGTTCCTTTGCTGGTGGAGGGAGTCGGCGTCTTGTCTGTTTTCCCCATGACGACTCGCTCAAAACACCCGTCGATGTACCACAGCAAACTATCCAGGTCCTCTTCACCGTCCTCCAGATTGTTGAAAATAATTTAAGTTAGGCTAAGAAACTACCTATATTTTTTAGTTTTAAGCCTGTCTAGTTATAAATTGGCGAAAAAAAAAGGCTAATCACGCAAATGTTTGCTGATAGAGTCACGCCGCCATTAAAGATACTGCCGAGATTCACAAAGTCTCGCGTGACTACAGCATAGTCTCCCCAGACAGACACTTTTTAATATCAGAATACAGCACTCTGGCTGTATTCTGACACCTTTTTCTCCCGACCCGGCTTGGCCCCAGGAGATCCTGCATTTCCAGTGGGCGCGGAGGGCGCGGAGCACCCAGGTCACGGACAAGGCCCCGAGGGAAAAGAGCCGGCGTAAGAGAGAGGCTGATGCGTAGAGCGCACCAAACGCCACTGCCGAGCATCCTGTTGGCTAATGTCCAGTCACTGGATAACAAGCTAAATGAACTCAGGGCCAGGATACAGTTTCAGAGGGACATAAGGGACTGCAACATCATCTGTCTCACGGAAACATGGCTGACCCCCTCATACAGGACCACGCCGTACAGCCGTCGGAGTTCTTCAGTGTTCATCGCACGGACAGAATGAGTGAGTCTGGAAAATCAAGAGGAGGAGGTGTGTGCCTAATGAATCATAACAACTGGTGTGACAGTACAAATGTCGTCCCTCTGAAACAGTCATGTTCGCCTAACCTGGAGATCCTAACCCTGAAATGCCGCCCCCACTACCTGCCCCGCGAGTTCACTTCGGTCATCTTCAGCGCTGTCTATATTCCACCTCAGGCGGACACAAACACTGCACTATCCGAGCTACATGAGGCTATTTCCACCTATCAGGCTAACCAGTGTGATGCGGCTCTCATCGTAGCCGGGGACGTTAACAGTGCAAACTTGAAAAAGGTAATATCGGAGTTTATTCAACACATCGACTGCCCCACCAGAGGAGAGAGGACCCTAGACCACTGCTACTCTCCATTCAAAGAGGGCTACAAAGCAAAGCCTCTTCCGCCTTTTGGGAAGTCTGACCACACCTCTGTCCTTCTCATGCCGAAATACAAACAACGGCTCAGGCAGGAACCCCCTGCTGTGAGAGAAGTGACACGGTGGTCTGATCAAACAGAGGCCGCTCTGCAGGGTGCGTTGGATTCAACCGACTGGGACATGTTTCGCAGCAGCGCGGGCGGAGACATCGAGGAGTTTACGGAAACTGTTGTGGGATTTATTGGGAAAGTTGTTGATGACACTTCACTTAGGAGGACCATCAGGACTTTTCCCAACCAGAAGCCGTGGGTGGATAAATCTGTCCGCGACGCCCTGAGGTCCCGCACCGTTGCCTACAACTCCGGCCTCGCCTCTGGGAACATGGAGGACTACAAGGTTGCATCATACAACGTCCGCAGAGCGGTGAAAGAGGCCAAACATCGCTACGGCCGCAGACTGGAACAGCAACTACAACAGTCTGACCCCAGGGGACTGTGGCAGGGACTACGCACCATCACGGACTACAAAGCACCACACACACCCCCGGTGAGTGCCGACGCTTCTCTGGCTGATGAACTCAACAACCTCTTTGCGCGCTTCGAGTCGGGAAGCCGACAGCCTGCTGCGCTCCCGGCCGGAGGGGCGGAGACACTCACTGTGACGGAGCGCGACGTGAGGAGGGCGTTTAGACGTGTAACCAGGAAAGCGGCTGGACCAGACGGTATTAGTGGACGTGTCCTTAAGACCTGCGCTGACCAGCTGGCACCTGTATTTACACTGATATTCAACCTCTCACTGAAACTGTGTGTGATTCCCACCTGCTTTAAAAAGTCCATCATAGTCCCTGTCCCAAAGAAACCACACCCCAGCAGCCCCAATGACTTCAGGCCCATAGCGCTCACCTCAGTGGTGATGAAATGTTTTGAGAGACTCATCAAGACATTCATCACCTCCTCACTGCCCACCACCCTCGACCCACTACAGTTTGCATACCGGCCAGACAGATCCACAGATGACGCCATATCCTTCCTCCTCCACAAGACCCTTTCACACATAGAACTATGTGTGAAAGAACTTAAGAACTTAAGGGGAACTATGTGAGAGTGCTGTTTGTAGATTACAGCTCAGCATTCAACACCATAGTTCCCTCCAGGCTGGTCTCTAAGCTGCTGGACCTGGGCCTGGGCCCATCCCTGTGCAGGTGGGTTCACAGCTTCCTGACCAGCAGACCACAGGTGGTACGAGTGGGTCACCTCACCTCATCCTCCCTCACCCTCAACACTGGATCCCCCCAAGGCTGTGTGCTCAGCCCTCTGCTGTACTGACTGTACACCTATGACTGCGAGGCCACGTCAGAGTCCAACGTCATCATCAAGTTTGCTGACGACACTGCTGTTGTGGGACTGATCTCCCACAATGAAGAGACAGCCTACAGGAGAGAAGGAGAGAGGTCTCCTGCCTGGAGAACTGGTGCCGGGAGAACCACCTCCTGCTCAACGTCAGCAAAACGAAGGAACTGATCGTGGACTTCAGCAGGAAGCAGCAGAGGGACTACCATCCACTTGTCATCAGTGGTGCTGAGGTGGAAAGAGTGGACACTTTCAAATACCTGGGAGTGACCATCTCACAGGACCTGTCCTGGACTCATCACATAAACATCACTGTGAAGAAGGCCAGACAGTGTCTCTACCTCCTCAGGCGGCTGAGAGACTTCAAGCTCCCACTCAAGATGCTCAGGAACTTTTACACCTGCACCATCGAGAGCATCATGCGTGGGAGCATCACCACCTGGATGGGAAACTGCACCAA
The DNA here is from genome assembly GCF_007364275.1 of Archocentrus centrarchus. Classification (NCBI taxonomy): domain Eukaryota; kingdom Metazoa; phylum Chordata; class Actinopteri; order Cichliformes; family Cichlidae; genus Archocentrus; species Archocentrus centrarchus. The sequence continues at coordinate 34,389,848 of NC_044355.1, read as the reverse complement.
GCAGGACTTCATGGCCCTAAAAAGGGTGGTTCGTTCAGCTGAACGGACCATCAGAACCACCCTCCCCAACCTGCAGGACATTTACACCAAGCAGTGCAGGCTGAGGGCCATGAAGATCCTAAAACAGCCCAGCCACCCCGGACACTCTCTCTTCTCCCTGCTCCCATCAGGCCGGCGTTACCGCTGCCTGAGGGCTAAGACTGAAAGGTTGAAGAAGAGTTTTTACCCACAAGCCATCCGTCTGCTCAACTCTGAGCCCTAACTGGACTATCATTGCACAATGTAAATATTATAATTTATAATCTATAATTCCACGTAAAAGTGTGTATAGTGTATAGTATATAGAGTATAGTGTATAGTGTGAATTACTTATTTTTATTTTTATTCTTCTTATTTATATGTGTGTGTATATATATGGTTGCAGGTACTGTGCATGTGACGAATAAACACTATCTTATCTTATCTTATCTCTTACAAGAGTAACTTTGCATGTTTTACAAATGCAAATAATTAATTTATTCATCTTTACTGGAGATTGGTGCAGCCCCTCTGTTTCCCCATTGTGTGAAGCAAGCCATTTAGCTCTTCTGTAAAAGCTCATTATTTGAACCTTTGGGTACGTTTACTACCGTGAACAACCACTTCCATAGCAAGATGTGACAGAAAATCCCACGTCCCATGCTTCTGTTCACTAAGAAAACTGAAATGTGTAAAAAGTAAAAAAAAAATAAATAAAAAGTTACTACCTTGCATTCATAGGGGGTTAAACCAAGAATTAAATTATTACTACCTGTCTAATAGTGAAATTTTTTTTCTTGTCTATAAGGCATTCTTATCATGCTGCATTGGATGTAAATACATTGTTTTGTTATTATTGTGTGTACCTAAAAACACACCAAATGTAATGTTAGCAAATTGTCTTTTTGACTCTTGTTTGTTGTATTGTTTGCTTTCTTTAGTTGTTTATGATCCTGTAGATTGGGAGGAATTCAAAAGCTGTATATCCTCATTGCATGAGTGGTGCCTGTTTCATGCTAGGGCATAAAATGCACAGCCATTCATGACCTCTCAAGATGTCATGTGACAGCAGTGTGTCTGGCAGGATGTGGATCCAGATGCAGACTCGAGAGACAGGCATTAACTCCTAAATAGGCAGCTTTATTGCCAAACGCACTCAAAAAGGAAGATAAGCAAGGCTGGTCTTTTACAGAAAGGAACATGAGCAAGGCAGAGTTTTACAAGGTGAATAATCCAAGGAACAAGGAATCTACAGGACACGAGAACAAGAAAACACACTACCATGAAGGGGCAACTCAAAAAAGGGCAAAGGGAAAACACAAACAATAGATAAACAAGGTAAGGAGGAAAGTGGAAACAGTTGGCTAGCTCGAGACACAGGAAGCAAAACTAAAAGCACAGCACAAGGCACAAAATAAAAAAAGGAAAAACACAGACACATGAATGAACTTGACAAAGGAGACTAGAAACGTGAGGAAGGAACATTAAAGGAAAAACTACAGAACTAGACTGAGAGACCATTTAAAGGCCTTTGCAGGTGTTTTGTGTTAATTAGCTGATTAAAGTGTGGCACCAGGTGTCTTCAATATTGAACCTTTTCACAATATTGAATTTGGGGTTTTCATTAGTTGTCAGTTATAATCATCAAAATTCAAAGAAACAAACATTTTAAATATATCAGTCTGTGTGTAATGAATGAATATAATATACAAGTTTCACTTTTTGAATGGAATTACTGAAATAAATCAACATTTTCATGATATTCTAATTTTATGACCAGCACCTGTATACAAAAATAAATAAATAAAACAGCAGGCAAACCAAGAGACCAAAATCGCAAAGTCCACAGAAAACCCCAAAACGTTGGGTCAAAGACCCAGGATCATGACACCTGGTTAGGATTCCTGTTGTGTACCAATGGACTAGCCAGCCACTCTTTCACACATTAACCCTTAGGCCTAGCTAACAAGCTGTGGCCTGTGCTGTTCTCCAGCCTCATTAAGAAAACACTAACCACAGAGGAATAGCGCCTGAGAATGCTAATAAGCTCTACCTTCCCACTGCCATGCATGCAGCCAGACAGCCTGCACACACAAACACACACACACACACACACCTATCCATGACTAGAGGACATTACACTGACATACCTCCTGAAGACTTACCTTAATTCTATTTGCTGATCTCTAACGTAACCTGAAAACATGTCCTTAAAATTATGTGATGTTATGTTAACCTTTATCTTCATCCTTATGTAAAAGATTACTCATATTGTGGGGATGTGTTTACATATTGGATCTAAACACATCCCCACAATATGAGTAATACCTGAACAACAACAACAACAATAACAACACACACACACACACACACCTACACACACACACACACACACACACACACTGTGATCCTCTCCTGCTCATTCAATTTAAACAGTGTGCGAAGGTTAAGACGAGTGTATGGGAAGCAAGTGAGGAGGAAATAAAGTCAATTTCCAATCCAGGGTTCAATATCCATTGGGAGAAATAGTTTGCAGAGAGTGGTTTTACAGGAATAAAGGTGCTCAGATCACACTGGCACCTGCCTGCATTGTTAATGCTATGGTGAAGAGTTCAGACATGCTATGCACTTATTCCTTTTCATTGGCTGCCTTCCTCTTGTTGTAACTGTATTCTTTATTTACACATCAATCACGTTCTACTACAGCTTCAGTGATTGTCCTCATTGTGAAAAGGGAGCTCAGTGATTCTAATAGTTCCTGGGGCTACTACCAAACAGCACTCCTGAGATAAGCTAAGCTATATCGACTGCAGGAGACTGACTATTTACCATGTGCACTAAGTTAATCTTTTGGATTTTTTTTTCAGCAGACGAGATCAAACTAAGTGCCCTTGGAGATGTTAAAAAATGAGCCTGGCACTCCAAATGGCATATACTTCAGAGGTAATGTGTTTGGTAGTTAAGGCAGCGACAGTGACTTATTCCTCTTCTGCCTTTAGTGAGCCAAGCATCTTCCCGCCCTGCAAATGGACCATCTGGAGTGCCTGTTTTAGCTCTCGAGGATTACAACTTGACCATCATTTTTTAAGAGGCTTTTGTATTTCTATATGCAGAAAAGGGCAATTTGCTCATTGGGGGAGATGAAAAAGTATAGGGTTATTAAACAGACATAATGGCAGAATTTAATGAACTTTTGGAATCTAAAAAGATAAAAATCCTCTAAGTTAGGGCTGGCCAGCTCCAAGATGAAAAGCAAGGAAGCATACTGACAGCTGTCTCATATGTAGAGAAATTGCCATGATTTTAGAAATCTTTTAAAATTCTGACAGTCCAGTTGTGAACTACAGATCTGTGTAGGTATTTAGGTGACTTTTTTTTTTTACCCATTGCTGCCCTGAAGATCTTTTGGCATGTAGCAAGTATATTTGCTTTCACTCTGCCTGATTTCAATTGTGTGCGATCTAATATTAGTATTTATATTAATTATTTTAAATTAACTGTCAAAGTGCTTAATTAACATTATTAATATTGCATAACAAAAGCACTCAGTGGTGGCTGAAAAATGAGATTAAATAACCCAGACCGAAGTTCATAGTAAGTCGTCATAAAGATTTAATTACACTAATTAATAAAACCTTGGGTGAGAGATCCATTAACCAAAGACGGGGCAAGAGGCCGAGGTCTGCTGAAATGCCTTCATCATCTGGAATGAAGGGATATCTCATCAACCTGTTTGCCACCAACACATTCACCACTTTGGAGAGGGTCATAGACAATGTTGGTAGTGGACTACCAACAAAACATCAAACCTACAACAGTGAACCAGGAAGCATAAATGAAATGCAGCACTTAGCACTTTTCCCATTCTTGTTTCTGTCCCATTCTTCTTGTCCTATTATGAGCTGTCTATGACTTTTGTTTAATGTTGCCATGTTAGTCATATACTTTGATATATGCCATAAAATACATTGTATGGAAATAGAAAAGTTGACCCTCAGTCCAGTTAGAACTTTGCCTAAAATGAAAACACAAACAAAAAAACAAGTGATTGTCTAAAGAAAGAAAAAAAAATGCCAGCCATAACTCGGAATTCTCAATATTTTAAGTTAATAACTCAAAATCTTAAGAAAAGCAGATGAGATTCCAAGAAAATACTAGAAATTTTGAGAAAATAAGTGGAAATTTTGAGTTAGCTCCGCCACTCAGGAAGCTCCATGAAAGTTCCTTGTTACTGGGAAGCAGAAGGTGGAAGGCATCAGCTGTCTGACAGTTCGACATGAATACATTGATTCCATATCTTTTATGCAGTTATCTTTCACTAGAAGACATTCAAAGCTGAAGAACCTGATGCCAGTTTGTTCACATGGAAAATACATGGAATACATGGAAAAATAGAAGGAACTTTAGAATAGATTAGAATAGAATAGAATACAGCTTTATTGTCATTATACATACATCGAAATTAATCATTATACAACAAATTATATAACGACATTTCGTCATAATATAACGAAATTGCGTTCGGAACAACCATCCAGAGCTAACATAGGGGAGATGGGTGTCCGTAGCCGCTGCCACACTGGCGCCGCCGCTACAATGAGTCCCCGAAAAAGGAAACAAACACATATCATGGGGTAGTTAGCTCAAAATAAGCACCGTACCAGGGTCCAAAAAAAAAAAACACCTTAGCAAAGCATATTTGCACATTTAAAGCCCGGATAGCAATATGGTGGGGGCATTGTGGAGCCAGATGCCAGCTCCTAGCAAAAACAGTTCGCTGAAAGTGATGGAAGTTCATCAGTGGCCGTGGTACACCAGATCCAGCTCACACAAATCACAGAGAGGGCAGAGGGGAAGAGCGTCCATCACACATTGTCCAGGAGAGATATGATTACCAGCCCAAGGCTGGCTAGGGAGCCAAATTCCTGATAATGCAGATGTTGTTTTGGAACAGGCTGCTTGTTTTTTCCAACAGCCTTCAGTTTCACTGGGGAACCCATTCAGTAAATCCAGTAATCCAAATTCATTAGTTACCGTTCTTGCTGTGCAGGAACCGAACCTTATCTCCAGATCTAATCCCTTTTGCCTGCAAGCACGTTCTCAGCTGGACTACCCGTCCGCTTTACGGCTCTGGTCCAACAGGCTTTGAGTCTGAGTCTGTACGGCTCTGCACAGCCCATCCACCTGGGTCTGCAGCCTCGGCAGATGTCGAACTCCTGCCCAGATTTTCTTAATTTCCCAGTAAATCAGGTATCCTCCAAGCCCAAACAGAAGAGATCCTGCTACCAAATAGCCGAATATGTAAACATCTTCCACGTCCTCAACCTCCAGAGCTGAGAGGCACACAGGTCTCCACGAGCTCCAAGAATTGATGACGTAGCCGACGGGGTCTGTTCAATTCGGACACGCAGGCTCCCCTTTCCCCGATCTCATAGTGGAGAAAATTCGATCAGTGGTGTTTAGGGCCCAGTTTGCCAGATTAATGTTGCTTCTTAATCTTATTTTTATTCGGACAGTGTGTAAGAGACGCTCTTACAGCAAGCAGCAAGCAGCAAGCAGGACAGATGGGGGAGGGCAGGGAGGCAGGAGAGAGATAGAATGCGACCGTCCCCGTCAGAGAGCAGGAGGGAAAAGACTGGAAAAACATGAATGGAAAAACATGAATGCTTTCTTTATACATGTTAGTTAGCATCGCATAAGGGTTACAGGTAATTAGACCTTGCATTAAGAAAGGGACGTGGAAAATATGTTTTTCAAACTTCAACAGAAAATGAAAATATAAAAAAGAAACAATAAAAAAGGAAAAAGCTTAGCTTGGTTGAACGATCTGTCAGCTAAAGTGAAAGATTAGATGGCTGAAGATGGCAGACAAAGTGCAGAAAAATCATGGATGACAGGTATGCAGTAAAGAAAATAAGAACAAAATTTGAAAAATATGATTAATGTCAGATTTGCTTTTTCAAATTGGAGATTGGTTCTGTTTACCCTCTGCTACTTGGGCTGCACAGATGCTATAGCTCAGCCTCACAATAGATGACAGCTCATCAAGATGAGTGTCAGGTGTTAGAAAATGTGGCCAAATGAGGAGGAGGAGGTCTGACAATACAACCGACAATATACTTCCCACTTCAAGGAGAAAATATGCATATTGCTGCTGTAATAACCTTCCATGTTTACGCCATAAATCATTTACCTTGATATTGATCCAAGAGTGACTACATAAGCTTGCTTGCAGATAGCAAATACAGCCTTTTACAAATCAGTGTTGACATGGCTGTGGCTTCCTATGTAATCCTCAGGTTTCTAATAATTGTCCTTGAAGTCTAAACATCCTGACTCCTCAGTGTTTGCAGAAAGCCAGTGATTAAATATTCATGTAAAGTTGCATAACAGCTAGATCTCACAGTTGCACAGCAGGATCATTTATTGGGCTGAGCCTAATTAGTCACTGCTAAGACAAGAGCCAGTATGACATCCTAGAAAACCCTAAAAAGCTTTCAGGGTGATCATTCAGAAGCAGGATTTTTTCAATTTCTCCAAAAAACCATTCAAAATCTAAGATTTTTCATCTAGTTTAAGCTGAATAGCTCACAGATCAAATAATATTTTACTTAAAAAATAATTGAAGGGATAAACAAAAATCTTTGTATTGGTAGTCATATGACCCAGGTTTTAGATGTTAGTCTGTACGCTGATAAAAATGATTCTGGGGTGAAGTAAATCTAACATAACTGAATCTGTGAAATCCACAATAAAAAATCAAGTTAGTATCTTTACGCAAATATACATAGTATTGAGGTCAAAACTTTTGTTCAGATACAAGATATTGTAAGTTTTTTCAGAAAATAAATTAAGTACTGAGACCCAATCTTTTAAGTTCATCCACACAACAAAAAATAATCTTGTTATCTTTTCTGCGTTTCATCTGCGTTGTTCATTTGGTATAGACCCTTTTCACATGACGTCAAACAACTTCCGTTTGGCCTCGATGCTGGGGATCTTTACTTCCGGTGGGTGGAGTTTACGCAGTCTAATACATTTGCCACAAATACGGTATTAGGATATACTATGACATGCAGACAAGTTTCACTGACAACACGTTCAAAACTGGACAAAGGCTACAAATTCTTCATTGAACATTATGGATGTACGTGTTTTTGTCTTTTCTAGCTGTTAATTAATAGGATAGCATTAGTCAGTTTGTTAGCTAGCTAACGTTACATGACCTTGCTGCTTTGCAAACAGAACGTCTTTAGGCTCTAATCTTGATCAGGTCATTATAGTATATCCAGGGTTGCAACCTGTCACCAAAGAATCAAAGAATCTATTGGCAAGATACTGAACTCCAAGTTGCTCTCTGACACAAGCATTGGAATATGAATGTGTTTGAATGTTTACAATAAAAGCACTTAGATTAGTTACTCATGGAAGTGCTTGTGTGAATGGGTAAATGTGAACGTGTTGTATGAGTGCTCACACAGAGTAGAAAAGCACTATATAAGAACTAGTCCATTTACCAAATAGTATGCTTTACACGTACCTGCAAAAATCAAGTTAATTCTACTTAATCAAAATCATTAAATACATTTAACAAAATGAAGTAATTTATAAAAACATTTTTTTTTGTTTGATCTACTTAATGAAATGAAGTTGCTTTTACTTGCAAATTTCATTTACTACATTGAAAAAGTTGAGTGATTTATACAAAGTTTAGTTTTGCTTAATCTACTTAACAAAATTAAGTTCACTTTACTTGGATTTTATATTTCATGTAAAGAAATAAGTAAGTACTTTAAACAAAGTCTTGCAAATAGTTGCCTTAATTTTATTATGTAGATAGGGCAGGATATTTTTATCAGTGTATGGACACAGATGCAGTGAGGCAGTTGAAATTTTTAAAAAATTCAAATTTTTGTTTGGGCTGATGAGAAGTCCAAAAGACAAACACAAATCCAAATGTGAAACCAGTCCAAGAGGAAAAGTAACAAAAAATTCTCTGGGGACTAGGAGACACTAGGACACGGAGAACAGACTAGGACCAGGAGAACAGGAACAGAATGACGCAAGGGAAACGGGTACCAAAAAAGGGGACAAAGGGGAAGACCGCAACTATAAATACACAGATGGGTTATTGGGGCAGAAAGGACTCACCTGGGAATAGTCACGAAAGATCAGACAAGGGAAGTAAACTAAAGATCAAACACATGAGACCCAAGGTTACCAAAATAAAACAGGAAATAATCAAACAAGGGGAATATCAGTCCTTTAGACACTAGACAATGTGAAAGATTATACTCAAAACTATGGACCAAGAACAGGATTGATACACTAAAGGGAAAAAGTACATCAAACAATAAAAAAACAAAAAAAACAACAAAACCAAGAATTGTGCGGCTGTCTTGTGCAGACAGCCGCACAAGAGTTGGTGTGGCTGTCTGCTGTAAAGCCGTCATTCAGAACCGGTCATGGCTGTACTTTGGGTCACAATAGATCCGCTAGCAATAAGCAGTCTAAAACACAACTTAATCGGTTAACAAAGAGCTTTTTTTTCTCATTTAAAATTGTTTCTGAACTGTTCGTGCTATGCTAGAGCCTCAAGTCTCTAGCTTCTCTCCCCTCAGAGATCGAGGTTTTCGTCAACTGACAGCCACGTCCCGTAAGCGGGACGGGTGTAGTACATTTTATATGGCAGGCTAGACCCTTCTATTTTGATTGACAGCTTATTCGGCCAATCATGTAACTGGCTGCACCAAAATCAACTGAATAGCTACGTAACGCCCCCTTGTTAGTATTGGCTCTGGAAAACCCATATCTTAAAATGACTGGCCGAATGAGGTGTCAATCAAAATGGGAGGGTCTAGCCTTCCATATGAAATGCACTGCATACCGGACAGGACGAGGACAGTTAACAGTCAACGACATGGGTTTTATAGACTTTTTTACAGCCTACGTCATCAAAGGATGTGCGCGCATTTTGGCAATGGAAGTGAACTGCTACTCCATTCAATTCAATAAGAACAAGGAGACTGCGCAGCGTTTTAAAAGTGATTTAAAGCGATATCAGCATCAAAATGGCTGGCTGTTGCGTGTTTGGCTGTCTACTCTACCAAAAGTGGACTGAAGTTGTACCAAAACCCACGGGAACACGGCTGATCACGGAGGCGTCTGTGGTTGCAAGCCATCAAATGTACTGATAAAAAGTGGACTGAGGACACGATCAGAAATGCTCACATTTGAAGCGCCCATTTTATATCAGGTAAAGTTATTTATCTACTCTGGTCATACTGGGATTTCAGGTATCTAAAGTAAACAGCATTAGCTGGTAGGCTATTTGGCTTTTAAACTTTAATGTGGCTGGCTATTTACAGGTGAGGCATTGTTGGACTCAGAGAGTTTTGATTTTTAAATTAATATTTAATCGCACTATAGATTCCCGTATGCCGTGCCAGTCAGAAGTATGAGCAGACTCACATATGAATGGTTGAGTGTGTCTCACAGTGTGACTTGAACAGTATATATTATTTTCATTGTAAATCAATAATATCTGCAGCCGGAAAACTCTTAGCCAGCTAGAAAAGCAATTTGACGAAGTACTCACGCTGCCGTGCAGATGCAATCCGCTGTGAGGACGTAGTTCTCTGACTTGTTTACAATGACCCGAGCCTCATACACAGCGGTCGTGTTTCCTTGTCTTTGACTTGGAAGAATTTCTGCCTTCAAGACACAAAACTCCAAGTCTGTGTCATGATATTTGGCATTCGGCACATGGCCGCAAACAACATAATTGTAAGCATCCAGTGGCTTGTATGCGCAGCAACTTCTCTAGGCTGGGTTTCTCCACCAAATGCACGTATATATCCGTCCACGGATACTGGGACACTTGCTAACATACCACAAGGATCGGAGTCAGTTGCTGGTGGTCAAAATAAATTTTTGCAGGTAGTTTTCACGGTCTTTCATTGATAATCCCTTCTCGTAGATTGAAACGCTATTGAACTCTGCTGTATTTCCGTTTCCAAAATGTGCGCGCATCGCTACCTACGTCATCATTGTTTACAAACAGTAAAAAGTCTATAGAGCAATAATAACTAGAGGGCGAAGTTTTTTCAGGTGATTTTGGTTCGGCCAGTTAACAGGTTAAAACGGTAACTGCTACGTTTAATGTCGTCTGCTTGTTAAAAAAATGTCGCAATTAAAAGCAAAGAGAGATGAACTGATTGTGTTTTATGTTATTCTGCTCAAGTTCAACAACACAGCATAGCTCAAAAACACTGCTTATGACCAGAGATTTCATTTTTGCTACATGAGAGCGCATTCACCTCCACAAACACAGTGGTTGCCAAGGGGATTGAGGTTTGAGAAAGTTTGGTGGTTATTTCGTTCCAGAGGATTTGTACTGGCGGAGAGAGCCAGAATGCGTGGAGGTGGTCATCAGTTGTGCTTTTAGTGCACATATATATATATAATATGTGTGTTTTGTCATAGTATCGGCAAGAATATAAACTGTTTTCACCCTGCTTACAAGTATAAAGGGTTAAGAACAACATAAGGCTACTGGCAAACAGCAGAAATATCTTGTTAATATTTTACAACTCAACAACAACCATGGCTAGGCATAATTGGCAGAGTGAATAGTTAGACAGAGATCATCTGCTTGTGAAAGTAATACAGTCAAACTGATATAAATAACAATTTGTTTATAACCAAATTTTAGATATAATAGAATCCTTTTGAAGAACCAGTTAATATACATGTAATTGTACCTTGCTTTCATGGCCATTTTGGCTGAAATCTGAAGGCAAAAAGTCCCTGACCATATTCTTAGGTCGCCATTCTTTTTCTGCCACAGTCAAACCTGGTACAAAAATAAGCTTGCTTCCAGGTCAGGCATCCTGATACTATGGGTACATACTTACATACATGATCTATTTCCTGGACTTGAGGTTTGGGTTTTTCCAGCAGGAAGAAGCAGACTGGCCATTATAGGGTGTTATCTAAATGCACTGGGCAATACACTACCTATTACATGACTGTGGAAAGTGTTTTCAGAGGTGGATGTTTCCCTATATAAGTCTAGGCAAATTCATCTGTCCAGAATGGTGTGGACATTTGTGAAGCAAATGAAGCAAATATTATATGCAAGAGTTTCAGGTATGTATTTTGTGATGCTTTTGGCTCAATACTACATATTATTATATAGTTATATAGTTTTTGTAATATTCATAAGAATTTGTTCACTCAGCCACATCTGAATTGGTGTCTAAGGGCAGCCCTGGCGGAGTCCAACACCTACTGGAAAGAAGCCAGAATTATTGCTGGCAATGTAGACCAGGCTTGTTTTGCGGTTGTACAGACTGTATAATATAACAATGAGCCAGACACCCCATACTCCTGAAGCACCAGCCATAGGATAACCCATGAGATGCCGTCCCATGCCTTCTCCAAGTCCACAAAACACATGAAAACGGGATAGGCAAACTCCCAAGCACACTCAAATATCCATGATAAGATAAAGACCTGGTCCAGTGTTTCACAATGAAGGCAAAAACCACATTATTCCTCTTGAATCTGAGGGTTGATTAATGGCCATACTCTTCAGCACCCTGGCATAGACCTTCCCACAGGAGTACAATGCCCCTATAGTTGAATTACTGCTCTTTCTTGGCATGAAGTTATAATGTTGCTCACTGTTCATCACCTCTCCTCTTAACCTTGTTCCAGCAACTCTTTCCCATAGCTTCATGGTATGGTACATCAACTTTATCTCTTTGTAGTTACTACAGCTCTGCAGATTACCCTTGTTTTTGAAAATTAGTACCAGTACACTTCATGTCCATTTCTCAGGCATCCAAGAGTCTGCTAAACAATGTAGTTAAAAAGTCCACTGCCCTGTCTCCTACACTCTAAAAAGTGTGACTGGGCTAAATTAATATTTACAAAATAAATATTAGTAGTTTTTTCATAAAAAAATGACTGTGTGTAGTTTGGTATATTATTATGTTGATTTAATGATCTTTTAATTATTTATTAATTGAATTTTACTTAGTATTCAAAAAATACTTTCAGCTCAAAATTATTGAGTAGAATTTAATTACATTTTATCAGTAAGTTCAACAACGTCAAATAATTAGTAAATTCTACCCAATGGGAACTCTTTGCTTTTAACTGCCGTACACTTCCGCCCCAGCCAGAAACTGCTCCACACGACCGTTGGTTGAAGTGTGTTACTGCCCGTGGAATGCAATTTTATTCAAGGTAAGAGGCTTCAAAAGTAACACTTTAAGTCTATGTTGTTCAAGCAGTTGGATATTGTATTACTTTACCGTGAGTAACCTAACAAGTTTACTGGCAGTATGTTCTATTTAGTCCAGTTTATAGTAATTCAGAGTCGTAGCTTCCATCCCTCCCCACCTCAACAAGCTAGCTAAAAATTGAGCGCGAAGGCACACAAGAAATGTCCTCAATCCCTATTTATTCCGTGTTATCAAACTCTTGATGATTGGTTGTGGTGAAATTTTATCACACTAACGCCGTTAACGTGAGAGGTTAGTAACTAGGCTCCTACTGAGTCCGGCGAATTGTGCGCATTATAATAAACCGCGCAGACTCTGCTGTTCGCGGTCATTTGAGATATAGAGATCATAGTCGAATTATCTACTTTTCCCCCAGCAAATTCCCACACTTTGTGTCAGTTTGGAGAAGGAGAGTGGGCCCAGGGCGCCCTAATTGGGCACTTGGTGCCTTTCTACTCCACCAGGACACCTAGCTCACACATCTGTTTGTGTGGGAAAGTTGCATGGCGGACAGTCGCAAGGACGCACAGACAGCTTGGTATCAGCTCGGTGCTGCATAAAGCATGCTTCAGGTGTTTTGAATAACAAATATTTACAGGTTCATCATTTGTCTTATAGATCCAGGATGAGTTTCACCAAATTACAACAGTGCATCTGGAATCAAAGTTCATGTCCAGGCTGGACGAATACTCTCCTAGGCTTCTGAACCTTTTCCACTCAAAGGGTGGGGCCATCGGATTAAGGTTGTGGACTGTCCTACTGAAGGTAACCATAAGTTTGGCCATATAATGTTTTATTTATGTTTGCATCAAATCTTTAAGAGAAAATGTTAGCCTGTGGTGTCTATAAAATGTTAAATAAGTGGATACTTTTGTAATTCCAGCAGTTTGTATGCACTTAATAGTAACCAAATTAGACATTGTTCATCACACCTTTTCAAAAATGTGACCATTTAATTGGTTCATGCAAAATATTTTCATCTTTACATACAGAAATTAAATAGTGTGCCCTATATACACTATATTGCCAAAGTATTGGGTGATACCACAAATCAATGATTTTAAGTGATAAACATGACATTTGAAATGTATTGGTTTTATGGAAGGACTAGTTACCTTGTGGAGTGATTGCTGGTCTGCTGAAACCTAAGTTTAGACAGTAAGTGATTCAAAAGACTTGCTGCTTTGGCACTGCATTATTAACAATGGTTTCTCTAAATCTAAGTGTCCTGTTAAAAACTGAACTATGATCTTCAGTAATATTAATTTGTCATTTTAGGCTCCTAGCAATCCTACTGTCAGCTTGACGTGAGACCTTGTCATCCAGTGTTTGATGTTGTACTTTGGGGAATCTGCAGTTCCGCTCTTTACAGAGTATTGTGTAAGTTAAAATGCATATATCCTTCTATCTCTGTTTTTTGACCATCATCTTTAGCTTTACAGTCTAAAATATATATTTTTTCCTATTGTAGGATGCAGATGAAGACCATGTGGCACAGAACCTTTCTGAACAAGCAATGAAGATCTACAGCATCAAAACTGATCCATCAGAGGATAAAGAGGACATTGGTATTGCGATAGATGGAACAAAGGTCCTAGCTAACCTGGGCAACTTTCTAAGGGCTCGTGCCATGCTCAAGGTTGTGACTTATGCATTGACTCTTGTGTACCCCAAGGAGGTCAGGTACACTTTTGAAGCCTTTCAGAAACTCTTCCTCGAGCTGGATGGGTCAAAGCTTTCCCCAAAAGTACACAACCTCAAGAGCAAGTTACTGGCTACTTGAGGGCACAGAATTTTGTGCTGCATGTAAGTCTTCAGGACTTGTTCAGAAAAACAAATGTTATTGACATTGATTTGAAGGATATGATGTAATGCTTTTGACAATGACAAATGTTTTGAAAATGCAGAGCTTCTTGATTTGACTATGAGGACTTTGCCACCAGCTTAGGATCTATGGATATCAGTGACAGAATACAGTCCACTTTCACTTTAAACCACCTCACAGTTCCAATATGAAGATGGACAAAATTGTTTGACCTTCATCTGTTTTGTGCAACTCTTAATTTGTAAGCACTTGCTGTACAGATCTGACACTAAGAAGTCAACCTGTGCAATTGTTCTGCCTCAAATACAGGGTGTCTTTGTTTGCCTACAGAAATACTTTATCACTCTGGTTGTGGGCCTCAAAGTTAAATTTTACACAAACATGGTTTAAGAAAAGGATAAAAATGTGTATGTTAGCAAAATTACTTAAATAAATGTATACTTGCTGGTTTTGTATATTAAGTGATAATTTCTTAACTGACTTTCAATTAATTCTTGCAAAAAGAAGGTATGATATTAAGTAGATTCAACAGAGAGATGTAAATAGATTTTAAGACGTGGTACTAGTTCAAAGAGAATTTGAACAATTAAGTAAACATAACCAACAGTTGCAGTTAAAATGTGCTGAATTAAGTGACACTGATACAAGTTATAAGTTTATGAAACTTGATTTATTTATTCAATTTAAATAAATCTTATTCAGAATTTTAGAAATATAGCATCAATTTTACCCAGCAAAATTAATAAATATGAATTAATTTAATTCAGATAATTAGTAAATATAAATTAATTCAACCTAATAAATTAGTAAATCCAAATCATTTTTTACAGATATTTGGTATATCTAAATTAAATTCTTTTAGATATTTAGTAAATATTTCAGTTTTTGCAATAAAATTGGTTTGGATTTACTCAAAATTTGTGAAACTATTAGTAAATCCAACATATTTTAACGATGATTTCATGATAATGATTTCATTATTTCCTATTTAATAGTTTTACTTAAATTTACTTAATTAAATCAATAGTTTTTACTTAAAGTTGGAGCTCTTAAAATCTACTCAATTATATTAAGTGTCACTTTGTTGCCATAATTTTTTTAAGTAGATGGTGGTCAAACTTTTCTGAGTGTATACAGCTCCATATCTTCATAGGACTGCCATCTGGACCAGTTGACATTCCACTATTCATCCTCTTCTTAGCTGATTTCATTTCCTCCTTGCTAATCCTCTGCACTTCACTAACCTTCCTCCATCCATCCTCCTCTTTCTCTCATTTTCTATGTTCTTTCTACATTCTGCTGCACATCCTTTTCAGTTTTCTTTTTCTAGCATATCAATCAATACAATCTCCTCCTAGTATCCAGCTCCAGATACAGCTCATTATAAGCCTTTTCCTTTGCCACCTCTACATTGCTGTGTGGGGGTGGCTGTAGCTCAGGAAGTAGAGCAGGTTATCTACTAATCAAAAGGCTGGTGGTTTGATCCCTGGTTGCTCCAGTCTGCATACCAAAGTATCCTTAGGCAAGAGACTGAACCCTGAGTTGCTCTTTGATGCATCCATTGCAGTGTGAATGTTAGATAGAAAGCACTTAGGTGTAGAAAGAAGTGCTTGTATGAAATTGTGTAAATGGGTGAATGATGCATGTTGTTTAAAGTGGTTTTAGTGCTAGAGTAGAAAAGCACCTGACAATTTACCATGCCTACCCTCCCAGTACTCCTGTCTACTTTCTTAATTTTCCCATTTTTTCTTGCTAATCCCTTCTTTTGAATACTTTCCTGCACTTCCTCTTTCCAGCACCAAGTCTCCTTGTCCTCTTTCCTCTGTCCAGAGGGTGCGCCAAACACCTTTTTGACAGTTTCGCTCAGCACTTCAGCTGTACTTTCCCAGTCATCTTGTAACTCTTTCCTACCACCCAGACCTTATATCATGTCTCTCTGACCTCTGTGCAACTTTCTTCCTCTCTTTCCACCATTTAATCCTTCACTTGGTCTGTGTTAGTTCTAAGTCATCCAGGTCACAGTACTCTCTGGAGCTTGAAAAAGTGACTTTTGACCTTTTGCACAAGATGTAGCCCACTTGCGTGCACCTTCCTCCACTCTTAGACACCAGTCTATGTTCCTCCATCTTCTTGAAGTAAATGCTTACCACACGCATTTCCATTAGGATTGGGACTGTCCACTAAGAGTACACTAGCTTTTGTTTTCCACCACCTCACCCAGTAACCAAGCTGTTTCTTGCATTTACATTTGTGATTGGTAGTTTCCCCTCCGCACTTAGGTTTCTTAAATTGCCTAAACATCACGAGCTGGACAATGATTGTGCTAATAATAATAATAATAATACAAAAATCAATACCAATGCAAAAAGTTATGCTTTTGATCCTAAGCTAAGCAGCAGTAAAACACAAGACATCTAGCCTTTGGAAATGCACTGGAAGAAGATTACTGCACTGCATTTTGGGGTGTAGTACATCCTGCTGATTCTAATCCAGACAATACATTTTCCCACCATGTGGCAAGTGTATGTGAAATTGCACTGGGTTTGGAGGGTCCTTAATTAGGTTGGAGGAAATACACCTCAAACTTTAGGAAGCTCTCATCATTCTCCAACTAAGAAGATACATACTCTGGATGGCACTACCTTGGCCTCCAGTAACACTGTGAGAAATCTTGACTCATTTTTGACCAGGATATGTCCTTCAATACACATATTAAGCAACTATGTAGGACTGTTTTTTTGCAATTGTAATTCGTTATTGTCAGGCTGTCCTAAAAGCTCCCTGAAAAGCCTTCAGCTGATCCAAACTGCTGCAGCTAGAGTACTGACAGGGACTAGAAAGAGAGCAGATTTCTCCAATATTTCTTCATTGGCCCCCTGTTAAAATCAGTATTGAATTAGAAATTCTTCTGTGGAACCAGCTCCCAGTTTAATTCAGGAGACAGACACCCTCTCTATTCTTTAGATTAGGCTTAAAACTTTCCTTTTTGATAAAGCTTATAGTTAGGGCTGGATCAGGTGATGCTGAACCCTCCCTTAGTTATGTTGCTATAGACCTAGGGCTGAGGGGAGAGAGATGGGGCAAAAGACATGCTGTGGAAGAGAGGCAGAGATTAATCATATGACAGATGATTCCCCCTCCCTGAGCCTGGTTCTGCTGGAGGTTTCTTTGTGTTCAAAGGGAGTTTTTTCTTCCCAATGTTGCCAAGTGTTTGCTCATAGTGGCTCATTTTGACTGCTGGGTTTTCTCTGTAATTATTGTAGGGTCTTTACCTTAAGGTATAAAGTGCCTTGAGGTGACTGTTTGTTGTGATTTGATGCTATATAAATAAAATTGAATTGAATTGAATTAATACTGAGACTAATGAAAGAAATTATCCCAACTATTTGGACAACTTGATTTTATATATTACTTAGGCAGTCATTTTTAAATAAACACATTGAAGTAATATTTGTAGGTGTGTGGAGTTTTCCTTTTTTTGGGCACAAAACTGGTGCAAATTCAGTGCTGGATGACTTTATAAACAGTTCTAATTAAGGATAGTTGGTTTGAATGTGCAAAAGGAGTGAAGTAATGAGAAGGTATATGGGCTGCTTTGGAATTTATTCTGACCAAAATGTAAGGGGCGTTTGCGGGCCCAGTGTCAGATGGTACACAATTTAGAATCAACACATAATATTTCTGAAGTGAAAATCATGTTCAGTAGTGTCATCCTTCAAGCAGGTAAATCTGTTCATTGTTCATCATAAAGACAAATGTCATGTAATGCTGTCCAGTGCAGTGAAGAGTGCTCGGACTTCTACATTGGAGAAACCAAACAGCTTCTTCACAAACGAATGGCACAACATAGAAGAGCTACCTCGACAGGACAAGACTCAGCTGTACATCTGCATCTGAAGGAGAAAGGGCACTCTTTGAGGATGCCAGTGTTCACATTTTGGACAGGGAAGACAGATGGTTTGAAAGAGGAGTAAAAGAAGCATCTATGTCCACTGTGAAACACCATATTGAACAGAGGAGGTGGATTACGTCACTAACTTTCCCCCGCTTACAGTCCAATCTTGATCTCCCTTCCCAGACATCTCATCTCCCATTCACACTTTTGTTCCAGTGACCTCAATAGGTCATATGAAACAATGCAGTGAAGTCCTAAATTGGTTTCATCTGAAACCACTAATTGTAATGACCCACACCTCCTTTCACACCTTGGTGCATGTGATTATGCACATGAACAATAGAGGGTCACAACCACCTCCAGGGGACTACGTCCACTGGGGTTTAAATACCTGGGTCTCTCCATCATTTGGTTTGAGAACTGAAGAAGCCTTTCAGATGAGAGGTGAAACATCTTCAAGAAACAAAAAGAAGTCCAGTCGCCTTTTTTCAAGCTCCAGAGATTACAATGACCTGGATGACTGAGAACCTACACAGATGTAATGCATTACCCCCACCACTCTCACCCAAACTTGAGTGCCACCTATCTTTATGCCTCTGCAATCCTTAATCACTTATTTTGCTACTCAACAGGACATTTTTTTCCTCTAACTGTTTTTCAAAGAATCCCATGCAGCTCATCTTCTGAGCAGTTATACTCTAAAATCCGAACTTCAGGGGATTCAATTTCAGTCTATTTCTTTTCATTTTTAAGTCTCCAAGAGCCTCTAAATCTGGCATGGTAAACCAGGCAGTCCATAAGCTATTTGGATCACACTTTGTCCATCAGTGGAAGAAAAAAAACAAACAAAAAAACAACCGCTCTGGCTTCATACTTTGTGGCATTTCTTTACTGACATTTTCTCTTTTTCTTCAGTTCATTTAAATTCTGATTTAATTAAAAAAAATAGTAAGTTGTGTTTGCTAGTATGAGCCAAACACAATGAAACAGACTCTTTTATTTGCAGCTTAGACTCATTTTTGTTCTCTGAGCGATAATGCAAGGCACTAGAGGCCACAGGTACATATCTGCACAAACTCATGCATATGACTATGTTTGTGTTTTTATGTGTATTGCCCAGCATGGACATGCAAGCAAGATGCAGACTGAGGAGTTGGAGCAACCAATTTAACGATTGCACACACAATGTGTTGTTTTTGATTCAGATGGGAATAATAGGCTTACAAGCTCTAAGCCCATGTCCAAATAGATTTAGGTCTGTGGCCCTGGGGGCATGAAGATCATTTAACAAACAATCCATCCCCCCACCCACCATCACCACCACCACCACCACTAATTCCAGACTACTTAAGCTCTTTATGACACAAATATCCAAATGAATTAAAAATAATTTTAAAAAATGCTTGAGCTAAACATAAAAATGGGCTGATAACACCATATTGGAAGCATAACAATAACACAAAGAAATGAATAACAGAAAGGGCCAAGCTCTGTGTGATGAGTCTGTTTGGCAGGAATCTGACTGCATCCCTCCCGCAAGACTCTGCCTCTAGAGACTCTGTTGGTTCAAAAACCTGGAATATGTAATTAATATCCAGACAACTCTCTCCACACCATGAAACATCTCGCTGCTTGTTTACCTATTATGAGAGCAGCTTGTTTGTTTTAGCTCACTAAACAGACAAAAGAGGATTTCAGCCTCTCAAGGCTTTGACGCCAGTTCAATCAAATCAGAGTATCATACTGGAACATTATTCAAACTGAACTGAACTCATCACTAACACTTCTTTCAACAACATGTAGACACAGAAAACATTTCAGGTAAGATGATGTCAGTCAGAGGTGGCAGGAGAAACTTTAACAAAGATACTGGACTGAGATAATGCTAAATTTATTTGTTATCAATGATGTAATTTAAAGGAAGGCTCAAACTGATTCTTACATAGAAAAGTAAATATAGAGGGTTGACAACTCTGTTCAGCTTGTAAAAACAAACAGACTTGTTTCTGGTTTACTGTTTTATTATATTGTTATAACTCTTGACTTTTAAGATTATTTTTTGATAAAGCTTAGAGTTAGGCCTAGATCAGCTAACCCTGAACCATCCCTTAGTTATGCTGCTGCAGCCTCAGGCTGCTAGAGGTCTTCCAGTCCACTCCCCCTGCTGTATAAAAAATAATTGAGTTTAACACAAGTTTGTGTGGAATATCTTTAGTTCTTGATACCTGGATCATGTGATGATTCCATCGTGAAGATCATAAATAGCATCCACTCCAAAGCCAAACAATGCAGAACATCTGAGGTGCTATTTTTATTCCTTAACCTTTAGTTATACAAGTAGCCCCATTGAGACTCAGAGTCTTATTTGCAAGAGAGATCTGTTTCAAGAAACACAGTAAATATTCAACAATAAAATACAATAAACAGTGAATAAAATGCCAAATGTTTACACAGTCACTTAAAATAAGAACATATTCCCAGCGAAGATTTCCTAAAATTGTTTATATATCTTTTAAAGTCAACAAGCAAAATCATTTGGGAGAGCTGGAAATCCTTCTGTAGTCTATTCCATGAAGAGGGGGCAGAAAAGGAAAATGCCTTTCTGTACGGACTGATGGAACAACAAAAGTAATAAAATCCTGAGAATGCAGATTATGTCTTGTCTGTTTATAAATAAGAGAGTAAACCAGAAATAGATTTATAGATAAAATGAAACCAATGAACCATCCCGCGTGAGGTCAATGAGGACCAGTTGACCAGTGAATATAAAGTAGAGTGGTGTGTTAGGGGTTTACAGTCAGTTATGAATCTTAATGCCCCATGGTAAACAGAGTCCAACAGACAGAGAGAATGAGCAGGGGCATTCATGTGAGTTATGTGACCATAGTGGTCACATGGTGGGGTAAAAAAGTGGCAGCAACAAATCTTTTCCTTGCAGTAAAAGAGAAAAATGATCGTTTCTGAAAAAGAACCCCCAGTTTCAGCCTCAGGTTCTGTAACAGATGGTCAATATGTGACTTAAAGGAAAGATTGTGATCGATCACAATACCTAAGTATTTATATAAGTCCATGGTTTCAGTAATAGTACCTTGAAATGATACAAGAAAGGGAAGTACTGCTGGCACCCTCTTTCTTTTTGAAAACAACATGACCTTGTTTAAAACCAACCTGAGCTGAAACAGGTGTGACTGAATACTGCCAAAAGTTAACTGGAAGTTTTTGAAAACCACTATTGGAAGAACTCTCAGCTGAATATAGTGACCTGTCACTGCACACAGAAATCTAATGGATCAGCAGGGGATGGGTTTTGCAGCATTTTTTTTGTCACTTTTGGGTGAAATCAAAGAGTTCATGCAAACCAAACCTAAGATCAACATTTTCTCTGTGCAGAGAAAAAAAGTCGAACACTTTCCCTTGCAGTCAGTGTTAATGACAATGCATGTGCTCTGGGACTTTTGACAAAGCTGCAGAAAAGTACTCTCAAGTCATAAACAGACTGAGGCAAGACTTTGAGAAGAGGTTTAGTGACTTTGATCAACTTCAGCGTGTCATGTGTGTCATTCATTTCAAATTCTTTCATGCAAGTGGACATTACATATATTGCTAAAAACTAAGTGCAACATTCAACTGAACGTTAGGATAGAAATCCTAACATTGCAAAATGACCTCCACCTCAAAGCATATTGGTTTAATCTATCTCTGTGAATCAGGCTTTTCTGACATTAACTTTATCAAGAACAGACACAGAACATCTGAAGACACCTTACTGATGCACATCTACAAGACTCACTTAGGGCTGCAGTGTCAAATTATACCCCAGATTACAGTGCACTGGTGAACAGCATACAATGCCAGACTTCCCACTAACAGACATTTACAGACCATGATGTTTTCAGTGAAACAACTTGGCCGTGTTAAACATTGTTCAAAAAAGGTAAGACATGTCTCATGTGATGTCCACTTATGCTATATCCTTCCATTTCCAGTAACCCACTTATCATCATCATCCGCCTGGAGGACTGGTGCTGGGAGAACCATCTTCTGCTTAACCTCAACAAAGCAAAGAAACTGATTTTGGACTTCAGCAGGAAGCAGCAGAGGGACTACCACCCATGTCTCATCAGTGGTAAGTAAAAAGGGTAGAAACCAGTCCAGGACCTGTCCTGGACTCATCACATTAACGCCACTGTGAAGAAGGCCAGACAATGTCTCTTCCTCCTCAGGCGGCTGAGAGACTTCAAGCTCCCACTCAAGGTGCTCAGGAACTTTTACACCTGCACCATCGAGAGCATCTTGCGTGGGAGCATCACCACTTGGATGGAAAACTGCACTAAACAGTTCTTCATGGCCTTTAAAAGGGTGGTTCATTCAGCTGAACAGACCATCAGAACCACCCTCCCCAACCAGCAGGACATTTACATCAAGTACTGCAGGCTAAGGGCTATGAAGATCCTTAAATAGCCCAGCCACCCTGGACAGCGCTGCCTGAGGACTAAGACTGAAAGGCTGAAGAAGAGTTTATACCCACAAGCCATCCATCTGCTCAACTCTGAGCCCTGATCTGGATTATTATGCACTATGTAAAATATTCTGTTCTGTTTGACTTGCACCATACCATGCCGTGCACTTACTAACACAGCTGCAATAACATACAATTGTCTAAATCCCCATGACTAGAATTTTATATTTTTAATCTAGATATTTATATATTTTTATCTTGTGTGCCATGATGTGTGAATTACTTATTTTTATTCTTATTTACATATTTTTTACTACTTACTATCGGCCACTGTCTTATCTTGATCTTCCGGAGCACCACACAAACATGGGAAGAAAATGTAAACTCCACACAGAAAAGCCCCAGCAAAGGTGGATTTAAACCTAGGACCTTCTTGCTGTGAGGCAGCATTCACCCTATTATTATTATTATTATTATTTATCATTATTATTATTATTGTAGTAGTCACTGCACGAAAAGAAGCATATTCGTCTCTGTATACTGACGCGGGCGCCGCTAGTAAACGACAGCTTTCGTCAGCATACGGTGATGCGCATTTTCGTTTGCTTGAGACGGATATGGTCGTTTACGTACCACCAGAAGGAGCAGGGGGTAAAGGTACGGGGGAGCCAGCCAGCGGGAGGTGTTAACGACTCTACTTTACATATGAATAGCAGCACTGCAAGCCGAAGCAGTGGCAACAGACCCACGTGGCTTCTCTGTCATTGGATGAAAAAAATGCCATCACAATTCAATTCAATTTTATTTATATAGCGTCAAATCACAACAAACAGTCGCCTCAAGGCGCTTTGTATTGTGGGTAAAGACCCTACAATAATACAGAGAAAACCCAAAAGTCAAAACGACCCCCTATGAGCAAGCACTTGGTGACAGTGGGAAGGAAAAACTCCCTTTTAACAGGAAGAAACCTCCAGCAGAACCAGGCTCAGGGAGGGGCAGTCATCTGCTGAGACTGGTTGGGCTGAGGGGAGAGAAAAGACATGCTGTGGAAGAGAGCCAGAGATTAATGTATATTAATGATTAAATGCAGAGTGGAGTATAAACAAAGTAAATAAGGTGAATGAGAAGAAAAAGTGCATTATGTGAACCCCCCAGCAGACTAGGCCTATAGCAGCATAACTAAGGGATGGTTCAGGGTCACCTGATCCAGCCCTAACACACATCCACTGTCCGTTTTTTTTTTTTTTTACATTTTACTTTTACTTTTTTTTTTTACATTTTTCTCATGAAGGTTTTGCTGTTATCTCTTATGTACATCCATGTATAGCAAAATAAAAGTTTATATGTTTTATATGTTTTCTTATTACATCTGCCTTGGTCGTCTTTAATGTCATTAATGCATGTGAACATTCACTGAACGTTTATAGCAGCGTTCATGGGATGTTGTCTGAATGTTCAATGCTAGCTGGGAAGCCACTGCACAGAAGAGGATGATGGTGTGACAGACTTTTTGTTACAGTGAATTAGACTGAAAACTGAGTATGCTTTTCAATGAAAATAATGCTTGTAGTGTCACCAAAATCAAGTTATAGCCTTTGTTTATCTCCCTCAGTCCACTAAAGTTCAGGGTTCACAAAAAACTCCATGACAAAGGCTCACAGACAGAAGCTCACAGACAGAAGCTCACAGCCTTATTGGAAAAAGGGGCAAAAGCTGAAAACGTCCAAAAGTATATTTCCAACTAGATAATACTAATTTATAAAATAGAATGACTTCTTCTGAGTTTAGTCTTGTTTGAATATTTCGCTGTATAATTTATGTGTAGTCACATTGTAATGGAAAAAGGCTTAAAAGATGATAATGTAAATTTGATTACATATATCTCAAAATAAAAATATGCTGCTTACAACTGTTGGGAGGGGTAGACCACTGGTGAGTACTGGTGACCACTGGTGAGTACTTGATTTGCATTTGTATGACTCACAGAAACCTCCTTTACATATGAGAGCCTGCCCTAGACCTGAGGAGAGGGGGGGAGCTGAGGGAGCACTGACACAGAGAGTCCACGGCAGTTTCCCTACAGTTTACTGTTCTGACCAAAGCCTCCTGCTGAGAGCCCTAAAGCTCAAGGCGTGCGGCAATATTACATACAAGAAACTGTCGAAAAACCCACTTTTCATGCAGTTAGTATTAAAATATTCTCAATGGCCTAACTCGTGCCACAACACGCACTAACAACAATGTAAAACATTTACATTCAAGTGTTTCCTACAACTGTCCCAACTCTAATCTCCTGTGAAGAAAGAGAAAGTGATTTCACATCACAGAAGTTGCCTTTCACAACATCCATCAGCCTTTGTAGAAAAAAAAGTCACTGCTCTTCTGAAAAAAATAAATAAATAAAACTGAGTTGCTTTTCAGCTCTTCAGGTGGGGTAAGAGTCGTAATATCTCAGTCAATCTTCAGATGCTTTTGGACAACTCAGAGAGCTTGTATTATTCTACTACTCCAATACAGCAAAAGAGTACCCAACCATAATCAATTCAAACTATTACAATCCCTTTCATCACTTTTCAGACAAAAAGATGCAATTTTAAATAGTTGATGTCTTTTCTCATAGCCAGTTAAAAGACATCATATTGCTCTGAAAGTGAAGTCAGATGGTTAGAAAGCTAGAAGTCTTGCAACCAGCACTATTTTCACTACTTTTGTTGAATATAACATTATTTTTTTAGCAATGTTTTGTTGTATTTTTCTTTATTTTATTTCACGTAAAAGTCAAAACCACAGCACCATGACAGAACCAGTGATTTGAGAAGGCACGCTCATTTTTCATATGTCTTTGAATTCAGCTGTCATTTTGACCCAGATACAGACATCTAACATTTCATGGCGTTATGAGCAGTATTGGATGTAACATGTTTCAAAGTAAGGCATACAACAAAGTATTTTTACATAACTTCATCAATTATCTGCACTATGGGCAAATAAATAAAGAAAATCATCAATCAAATGTGCCTCCCCAATCAAATGCCCCTTTTACTGTGCACTTTAACAGGGTAGATGTAGCTCAGGTGGAAGAGCTGGTCATCTACTAACTGGAAGGTTGATGGTTTGATCCCTGGCTGCTCCAGGCTGCATGACAAAGTATGCTTGGGCAAGATACTGAAACCCAAAGTTGCTCTCTGCTATGGTCATCGAAGTGTGAATGCAAGATAGAAAAGCATGTACTGTAGAAAATAGTGCTTGTATGAATGCTCAAGTAGAGTAGAATAGTGTTATGTAAGAACTAGTCCATTTACCACTTGCACAGGAAATCAACTGACTTCATTTGTGGTGTGGGAAGGAAAAGAATACCCTTAAGCTTTAAATTCTTTTATTGCACCAAAAGACAAAAACATGGTAAAGCATAAACTCTGCCCTGGCCATAAACAATTATGTGCTACAAAGACTCCATTAATTCCAAGTATCTGCATGGATAGCATGCTAACAAGAAGAATAAGCAAAAAAACCCAAATTATGTTAAAGCTAAGTCTATGCTGACCCTGGCCAAGCAACCAAAGTTTAATTTTCAATAGGTAACAAAAAGAGAAATGAGCTGTAAAGCTTCTAGCTTTGTAAAATGTGTTTCTACCTATACCTTTTTCTACAGTAAAGTTGCTGTGGCCACATTTCTGAAATGCTTCTTGGTTTTATTTACTTTCACCAACTTTGATACTTTATGTTAATACTCCATCCATCCATCCATTTTCTTCTGCTTATCCAAGTCTGGGTCGTGGGGGCAGCAGCCTAAGCAGAGAAGCCCAGACCTCCCTCTCCCCAGCCACCTCCACCAGCTCAGCTGATGGAACCCCAAGGCATTCCCAGGCCAGCCAAGAGATATAATCTCTCCAGTGTGTCCTGGGTCTGCCTAGAAGGCATCCTAGATGCCCAAACCATCTCAGCTGGCTTCTTTTGATATGGAAGAGCACTGGCTCTACTCTGAACTCCACCTAAATGGCTGCACTCCTCACCCTATTGCTAAGGAAGAGGCCAGTCACCCTTTGAAGGAAGCTCATTTCTGTCACTTGTATTCGCAATCTCATTCTTTTGGACACTACCCATAGGTGAGGGTAGGGACGTAGATTGACCGGTAAATCAACAGCTTCACTTTCACACTCAGCTCCCTCTTTACCACGACAGACAGGTGAAGTGTCCGCATCACTGCAGATGCAGCCCCAATCCATCTGTCAATCACCCGCTCCCTTCTCCCTTCACTCGTGAACAAGACCCTGAGATACTTTAACTCCTCCCCCTGGGGCAACTCGTCCCTGAGTTGGAGTGGGCACTTCACCCTTTTCTTGGCTGAGGACCATGGCCTCAGACTTAGAGGTGCTAATTTTCATGCCAGCTGCTTCACACTCGGCTGTCAACCATTCCACTGTGAGCTGGAGGCCACCACCTGATGAAGCCAACAGGACTGCATCGGCCGCAAAAAGCAGAGATGAGATTCTGAGGCCACCAAGGCGGAAGCCTTTCACCATTTGACTACACTTAGAAATTCTATCCATAAAAATTATGAACAGAATCGGTGACAAAGGGCAGCCCTGATGAAGACCAACACCCACAGGAAATGAGTCCTACTTAATGCCAGCAATACAGACTAAGCTCTCGCTGCAGTTGTATGGGGACTGAATGGTCCACAACAACGGGTCAGACAACCCATAGTCTTGCAGCACCCCCCACAGGATACCCAGAGGGACGCAGATAGATAGATATTTGTATAGCGGCAAATCACAACGGTCACCTCAAGGAACTTGATATTGTAAGGTAAAGACCCTACAATAACTACACAGAGAAAGCCCAGCAGTCAAAATGACCCCCTAGAGCAAGCATTTGGCGACAGTGGGAAGGAAAAACTCCCTTTTAACAGGAAGAAACCTCCAGCAGAACCAGGCTCAGGGAGGGGCAGTCATCTGCCTTCCATATCTTGCAGGTCAGGCCTGTGACTTCCAGCCCTCTGTGCCTGCCGGCCATTCCTGTGCCTCCCACCCACACATCTACAGCCCATGGACATCACCAGACTGTCAATAGTGGCCTGTGGGATGATGTCCCATTCCTCCTGGAGTGCAACGGCATGTTAAGGGATAGGTCATTTTAACTTAACCTTTTGGGTTTGTACATTTAAATTTTTGTTGAGTGTATATCCTTCTTCACTATAGCCATGAATCTTTTCTGTGGCCTTCCTCTTTGCCCCCTGCCTGGCAGCTCTTGTTTTAATTACTTGACTGATAATTTATTTTGGTTTATTCTTCTTGTTTTGTTCTACTTTTAGGTGATCTTGGGTGTTTTTAAAGGTGCCTAAAATAAATTATTATTATTATTATTATTTATTTATTATTTATTATTATTATTATTATTATTTTTTATTTTTTTTTTTTTGACCTGTCATGTCTGGCAATTTTCGCAATCGGAATGATAATCCGAAGGCATTATTGTACCAAACAAGACGTGCTCTATAATTATTTTCTATAGGCTATTTTTGTTAATTTAATTTTTTTTTAAATTTTATTTATTTAATTTATTTATTCTTGCCAGATATACACACACACACACACACACACAGAGTCTTGCTGTACTTTGTAGTAATGTATATGTATTCCTCTGTCATGGAACGTACTCAATAATGAGGACAAGAAGCCGCAACCACCCTCCCATGGGATCTAGAGGCAGCCAGAGAAAGACCCAGGGGACCCAGGTCATCCACAGCCCATCAGGAGCACAGAAGACCCGAGACCACACATTCCAATGGCAACTGCGCGCACACCAGAGAGGAGGAAGACCCCACACGGAGCCCCCACGGCCAACCGGCAAGAGCCCAGAGAGCCAGAGGCAATGAGCAGCCCGCCCCTCCGGCAGGCAGGCCCCCCCGGCACGAGCCAAGAATGCAGCCCCGAGGCCCCAGGCGCCCAGGAACCACCCGACACCCAGCAGAACCCCCCCCGACGCCAAAGAGGCCCGAGCCACCCCCAGGCCACAGCCGCCAAGGGAGCGGGCCAGAAACCATGCCAGGACACCCGACCATGCACCCCAGGACCCCCAGGCACCCACATCCCAGGGGCGGCCGTGACAATCCGTGGGGAGCAGCGGGGAGCGGTAGGCAGGGATAACTCCTGGCCTCCGCAACCGTGTCCCATAGGGGCCAAGGCTCAACAAGCCACAGACCCAGGACCAGCTGTCCAAATGCACACACACATCATATATTCATACACACACATACATGCCAGTCACACACCCATGCTCATATACACAGACCATACGTGGACATTCAGTGTGGGCAAGCAGGCACCAGAACTGAGCCAGCAGCGCCCCAGAGAAGCAGCCAACCCAGCCCCGAACTACTAGCCAGTCCCTACCCCCGGCAGGGTGCACGAAACCCGGGTGTGGGAAGACCCGCCCACCCCCTCCTCCCACTCAAAATGTTTGGGATGATATGTTAGGTCTATGTCGGTGCATGTATGAATGAATGTACATGACTGTATGAAAGCTATAGTGCTATTAAAATTGGGGGGACAGATGTAACATGCGCACTGGACAACAGCGCCCATCCACACCATCCCCCCAAGGCCCTCAATGTCTAAGATGTAGATAAAATTGAGGAGCAGGCAACAGCGAACAAATAAGTGGAGCCACTTCAGCGGCTCCAGTTCCTAATTGGTGGTGTGACTCTTTTCTGTGTCAGAGACATAGACACCGGTGCGTGATCACTGATAGTGATAGGATGAATCTGAGTGTCTGTGCTATCCATCATCATGGAGCTGCTAACTAGAAAGAAATCTAAGCGGGAGTGAGACTTGCGTACTGGTGAGAAAAAACTATAATCCCTCAGAGTGGGGTGATGTGAACGCCAAGCATCACAAAGACCAAAATCCTTCATGTACTGTTTAAGAATGTCTGCAGACTGCCAGTTCCTCTGACTCACTGCTGTACTGAGCCTGTCAATATCTGCATGAAGTACCAGGTTGAAGTCTCCTCCTATTATAAGTGTGGTGTCAGAGTGATCAGATAGTGAGGTGAAGAAGGTGTGAAAGAAGGAGGGGTCATCAACATTTGGTCCATATATACTAGCAATACATAAGTCTGTATTCTGAATAGATAAATTAACTATTATAAATCTACCTTCTGGATCTATTGTGGTGTTGTTAATGTTAAAGTTAATCTTCCTGTTAATCAATATAGCTACACCTCTTTGTTTGGAGTTGTAGCAGGCTGAGAACATGTGAGGGAACTGTGGAGAAGAGAGAGTGTGTGCAGATGTTTTAGACAGATGTGTCTCCTGTAGAAACACAATGTCAGCCTGTAAATAATTTAACCGATTAACAATTTTTAGTCTCTTTTCCCTCGAACCAACTCCGCGTACATTCCATGAAACAAACCTCAGTGTAGTCATGTATAAACTAATTGGTGAAGTGTTGTATGTTCGCTAAGGCTATGTGTATGTGTACGTGTATGTGTGTGCGCGCGCGGCATGCCTGCATGTGTCTGCGCTGTATGTCAGTGTATGTCCCACTATTTATTATTATTATTATTAGTAGTAGTAGTAGCAGTAGTAGTAGTATTACCTCTGTTACCTGTTACATGTCCACTGAAGTCCGCTCCAATCACCACTCTCTGCCCCCTGGGAACACTCTCTACCACTTGTTCCAGCTTATTATTGTATCCAACTTATTCCAGAATTCCTCTTTCTCTTCTGACTGACATCCAAGCTTTGACATTCCCCCTTCGATTTCCAGCTTCAAACTCACTGTCACTAAGTGTTTGCTCATAGGGGGGGTCATCTAATTGTTGGGGTTTTCTCTATATTATTGTAGGGTCTTTACCTTAAAATATAAAGCACTTTGAAGTGAGTGTTGTTGTGATTTGGTGTTATATAAAAGAAAAAATGAATTGATCCCATTTGACACTGTCTTCACCTCAACAATGCTATTCCCATAGTCTTCATTCAAGATTACCCCAGATTACTGTAACACTGTGGTAAAACAGGTTGAATCCACCTTCAGTGCTCCTGGCCTTGCTACCCTTCTCTTCTCTTTTTTTTTCTATCATTGTAGGATCTTTACCTTACAATATCTATATAGTCAAAATATCTCTTTAGTCTTTATACTTTTATGCCTTTAGTGTATGTTATTGTGTTTTAGGTTTCCTCGTTTAAATGAAACGGTTGCAGCTGTAACAGTAGTAATTTCCCTTTGGGATCAATAAAGTATTCTGACTGACTGACTGACTTCTGATATAAAGAGACTTGAAGCAACTTTTTGTTGTGACTTGGAACTATATAAATAAAATGAAATAAAATTGAACTGAATATCAGCTAGCTCTCTTTGTTTACCAGTCATTGTACCTACATTTAAAGTCGACACTTTGACCTCCACACTCCTGCCTTTCCTTTTCTCCTGCTGCCTCATAATACACCTATACTCTTCCTTTGCTTTGGCTAACAGTAGCACAGTTTCCACTGGCACCCTGTTGACTAGCACCACCAGAGGCGGTCATTGTTAGGCCAGGTTTCACCCAGTAGGGATATCTCATTCTTGATGATTTTCAGATTTAATTTGGCAAAGATGCCATTCCTCTCCGTTTTTCAAGGTTTAAATTCAGTACTAGGAGTACATAGGATTAATATTGAAGGTTCTCTTTTCCTTACAAGATGAAGAACCTTCAGATGACTGTTGTTATGAAGGTATATAAAAAAAAGTAAACTGAAATGAATTGAAAGAAAATGTGTTTTCTAGTATATGAAATGCATACTAAAGCTAACTTATTATTATATATAAATCTGGTATTGTCTTTTCAGTATTGACCACAATAGCCAGAATTCAGTCAAAACTAATAGAATGAGGTTTCATAGTTCTCATAGCAAAGAGGAGAAATCCAAGTCAAGTGTACGTTATAAAGAGCAAAAGCAACAAATTATCTTCTTATCCCCATTTACCTAATATCAGCTGCAGAAGAGCAGGCCACTTTTGTTTCCACATGGAGAACTGCCCTAACTACAAATTTTAATACGTAAATGTCAGCAAGGATGGATCTTTAATCCAGAGCTGGTGGGGTGGTGGATCAGGGTGGAGGGAGGTCCCAGTATCAGTCATGTCAGAGAGCTGAAGGGAGACAGGTGTAACAAATGACCAGACATAGCATCAATTTCAGGCTTTGACTCTCCAATTGCAAAAAGAGAGAAGCTAGTCATTTATATACAGCAGCCCAGCATGGAAGGGACAGGCACCACACATAGCTATCCCATGTATTATGAATGCTGTTGCAGTTGGGGATTCTATTAGTGTTAGAAAATTTACACAGTACACAGGCAGTACTACGATATCACCATCAGTATGATGGTGAGGAAGGTCTAAGAGGTAGATGAACATACTCTAATAATAACATACTTTTCAAACTACTTCTAGTTAAAGGTGCACTATTTTTGACAGCTGGTATCAAAATTAAGGATTCTTCTTTGTTTTGTTTTTATTTTCATACATTCCACAGACATAGACATTTATTATATTATTTATTAATGATATAATGTTAGTTATTGCACTAAGAGCTTGTTTTTCTCCACATCTCATGAAATTCACACAAAATTTCTTACATGGAACACATTTTTGTCATTTTTAAGACATCCATTCTGAGAGTGTACAACTAACTGTGATTATGAAATTCATACCAACAATAATCTGCTCCTCTAAGAAATCCATTCATCCTGAATAAAATATACATTACATACCTGCAGTGCATATGTACTCTATGTGGCAGTCCAAAGTCCCTATCGAACCCACCAAATCAAACAGAAACAAAAAACAAGGGAAAATGCTTTGGTGTTCAGCTGAGGGTCTTTGGTGAACCACAACATATCACACAGTGATGTACACCCTCCTGGGGCAGCCACATATGTCTCATTATTTCATATCCATACTGGTGCCGTACATAGAGACACATGTTGATAATTGTAAACACTGTGACATTAAGCCAGTAAAATCTTCCTCCCCCTCCTCCCCAAGTTTCCTTTATCTCTGTGTGAAATAAAGATACTGTAAGGTCATCTATATCCCTGTCAGATGCAACGTTTATTTCTGCACAACACTGGCAAAATGACTTGCAGGTTTCGGCTGGGTTAAGTTATGCCATTGAAAGGAAAATTAATGCACAAAAATTTGAGGCAATTACCCAGTTTAAGCTGTTATTTTTTTTAGTTTCTAACTTTTGGGCTGACACCTTTTCCACTACCTTCTTTTTCAAAACCAATCAACATATGGTAGCTTGCTTTGAGAAAGAGGCCAAGTGTTGAAGCAGCCACAAAGACACTTCACACTCTCCCTCACTCACACACACACACACACACACACACACACACACACACACACACACACACACACACACACACACACACACACACACACACACACACACAAATACGGTTAGAATACATGCACCTGGGGCACTCAGGGAAAGTCTTTGGATGAGTTGTTGAATTGAGAGCATTAGACATAGAGGACAAGAGGGCCATTGTAACCTATTTGCCAGGTAAATGCAGCCTCGTTAGAGGCAAGGCATGAAAAGAGGTGCCTCTCCCCCACATCACATGAAAAGTCTCCATTGTTCTGAAACTACATGAAGACACTGTCTCTCCATTGTTGAAATAAAAAAGTAGCGAACCCTTGTTCTGTGAGCCTTTCATTTCAACAAAAGACAAACAGTGTTTGATTCACTGTCTTATTCATCCAAGCCTGTCGCCCTATTCCACTGAAGGAGAAGGAGTAGAGAAATCCGTCACTTGCTGAAATATGTGACACAGCTTTGAACTAATCAGGTAGAATGAATCTTTTGAATTTGGCATCATTATCATGCAGTGCGTTTTTCTCAAGTGTCAGACAAATTCATACAGTACATCCCGCTGACACTGTCTTGAAGTAAAGATGAGAGAGAGATAAAGCACTTCCTTATTATTTCAGCATTATATTTTGGCATGTACAGATACAGGTCTGTAATATAATTATTATTACATCACAGACCTGCATTTTCTTTGCCAAAGTGTCTTATGTTAAGACTACATGATAAAACCAAACTCCCAGAAGTGAAAACCATGACATCAATTGTTGCTTCTTTAGTCTTTGGTCTGTGTCAGAACAAAAATGAGTAAGGTGGATACAGCAAGTTGCTGCAATGTTGTTAACTTTGTCAGCTTTCTCATTATAAAAAAAGAGAACACAGACATCAAATTGTGATTTTCTAAAATGGTTCACTCTAATTCTTAGAATGTGCTACAAGTAAAATTTTAGAAAATGGAAAAAAAATTGAGTTGAATACAAAAACATTTTTAAAAAGTGTACAGTCATGCAGTAATACATGAAAAAAAGCTAAAAAAGTGACCTGCTTTGTTTTGTAGCTCTCTCTCTAATACATATCCATGCCCTCTGTTGAGGCACTGACGTGGATGAGGCTTGTTCCAGCACAGTGTTCATATATGTTTCACTGGATCGGGACTTTGGGGTAAGTTTGTTGTGTTCCTTGAGACATTTTTGAGCAATTCTTTGTGTTGTCCTCTTTTGTGGAGGCTCTTCAGACTGTTGAGGGTCACTGCCATGGGGTATGTATTTTATTATTTATGCAAATTAGTTGCATTTTGTCATGGTCCTGGGTCTGTGACCTTTTGTTTCTTAGTTCAACTACCTTTTGTAGTTAATTTGCCTTTGTGATCACTGTTTCATTCTGTTATATTGTTTCATGTGTTCCCCTTATGTATTCTTAGTGAAGTTCCCAGTTGCTTTAGACTTTAGTTCTCCCTGTGTTTTCCCTCAGTGTCCATGTTTGTTTTCCGCAGTGTGTCTGTCGCCCAGTGCGGTGTCAAGTTTGCGTTTCTGTTTCCCTATCTTTTCACTTCCTGTTTTATTTTGCCAGTCTCATGTTCTGTGTGCCGTGTGTCCCGCTTTGGTCAAGAAGACAAAGTGTATCTGTGTTGTTCTAGTGGAGATAAGCATGTTTTGCCCAAAGGGCAAAATCTCTATAAGCGCTCAGTTAAAAAGGCCACATGGTGGGCATGGTTGAGTGAATAAAAGTTTGGTGACTGCATGACATCCTCTCCATCTGCTCTGTGTGCTGAGTGGAACCCATGAGTAGCCGAGGCTGTTGTTACACTACTACACTATGTACTCTTCAAAGAATAGAATAGAATGCCTTTATTGTCATTATGCAGGATGTACAATGAGATTGGAGTGCCACTCCTGTTCAGTGTCATGCAATTGAAAGTCAAAGTTTCCAAAATATAAAATATAAATTAGAACTTCTACAAATATACAGAAAATAAAACAATGTATAAAATATACAGAAAGTGAAATGTATAAAAATATCTACAGAAAACAATATGTATAAAAATACATATGTTGTAAAAAATAAAATAAGTGTATACATATAATAATGAACATGGTCAGTATTGCACTTAGTGAATGAGTATTGGATATTACACAATATGGGGTGATAGATATTGTTCAGCATGAATAATATAATATTGCACAGAGATGTGGGTGTTGCACAGTTAGGGTGGGTGAGTGTGTGAGTTCAGGGTGGTGATTGCTCTGGAGAAGAAACTGTTCTTGAGTCTGTTTGTTCTGGCTTTGATGCTCCTGTAGCTCCTGCCAGAGGGCAGCAGGTCAAACAGTTCAAAGCCAGGGTGTGAGCTGTCCTTGATGATGTTTTTGGCTCTGCTGATGCAGCGGGAGCTGTAGATGTCCATCAGGGAGGGGAGAGGGCAGCTAACAATTTTTCTGCTGTCTTGACTACCCTCTGAAGCCTCACCCTGTCTGCCTCAGTGCAGCTGCCGTACCATACTGTGATACAGTACGTCAGCAGGCTCTCAATGGATGAGCGGTAGAAGGTCAGCAGCAGGTTTGAGTCCAAGTTGTTCTTCCTGAGGACCCTCAGGAATTGAAGTAGTTGCTGATCCTTCTTGATAACAGCTGTGATGTTATCTGACCAAGAGAGATCAGCAGATATGCAAACTGATGGGTGTCGGAGCAGATGGGTGGTTCTGAGGTGTCTCAAAGCGAGCAAAGAAACAGTTAAGTTCCTCTGCTAGTGACACACTCAGATCCCCTGCTGTCACATCACAGCCTCTGAACTTTGTTATGTTGTGAATGCCCTGCCACACCTCCAATGTGTTGGCTTTTTTAATTCCTCTTTTCAGGTCAGCTCGAGCAGCAGTGTACAGAGATCTGTCACCTGACCTGAAGGCAGCATTGTGGGTTTTGAGGAGTGAATGGACCTGGCTGTTCATCCAGGGTTTCTGGTTAGAAAAAACCCAGATGTTTTTGCTAACAGTCACATTTGCGATACAGAACTTTAGGTTACGTATATAACCCCGGTTCTCTGAGTAGCATGAGTGAGTGTCTCACTATGGGAACGCCTCCTGTGTGACCTCATCAGAAGCGCAAATATTATGACACCAGCTCTTACAGGCTGGCTCAGTGACACTCATGTCAGGGAGGGGCCAGGGCCTCTATATAATAGGCTGACATAGCGTCAGATGTCATTCAAAACAAGCCCACCTCTTCCTCGCTTTCATTGCAAGGAGGGTGGTCTGGTGAGACACTCACTCATGCTACTCAGAGAACCAGGGTTATATACATAACCTTAAGTTCTCTTTCATAGCATTCGTTTCATGTCTCAATATGGGAGAAATACTGACTCCCAGATTGCCAGACATGCCTGTTAAAAAGACAACTGTCCCCAGTACTTCACAGGGGCACAGCCCCACTTATGAAGAACCTGCACCGAGGACAGAATGCGCCAGGCTAGGTGCTATAACATCTAGCTTGTAAAACCTAGCAAATGTGTGAGGTTAAGTCCAGCATGCAGCTGTACACACCTGCTGAATGGAAACCCCCTTAAGAGAGCCCATGAGGTTGCCAGACCTCTGGTGGAGTGTGCCCGCAATCCAGCAGGAGACTGAAGATCCCTGCTGGCATAGGCCAGGGCAATTGCTCCTACTATCCAATGGGAAAGGCGCTGTTTAGACACTGGCCTTCCCCTATGCGGTTTAGCCCAAGACAGAAACAGCTGGTCGCTTTGCCTAAAGTCCTGGGTTCTGTTCATAGAAATCCAAAGAGCCCGGACTGGACAAAGGGTATGCAGCCGCTCTTGCTCCTCAGAGGTGAAAGGTGGTGGATTAAAGGCAAGCAGTTCTCTAGGGGAACACGTTCCCATAACCTTTGGAATAAGCCGGGGTGGCTGTAGCTCAGTAGGTAGAGCAGGTCACCTACTGATCGGAAGGTCAGCGGTTCGATTCCTGGCTACTCCAGGCTACATGCCAATGTATCCTTGGGCAAGATACTTAACCCCAAGTCGCTCTCCGACCTCCTGTCGGAGTGTGAATGTGTGCGAATGTTAGCTAATTAAAAGCACTTAGCTTAGTAAACATGGGAGTGCATGGGTGAATGTAAAACATGTTGTATAAGCGCTTTGAGTGCTCTGACTGAGTAGAAAAGCGCTATATAAGAACTAGTCCATTTACCATAAAAGCAGGGTTAAGCTGCATACTGACCTTTGTATCATCTGGGGAGAACTGAATGCATGACTGGTGCACTGAAAGAGCATGCATCTCCCCTACACACTTAGCCAAAGCAATCAGTAGGGCTGTCTTCAAGGACAGCAATTTTTAACTCAACCTGTTTCAGGGGTTCAAACGGGAGACAGGAGAGTGCAGTTAACACTGTGGTAAGATCCCACAATGGAGCCAGTGGCTTAGATGTAGGTAATTTATGACGTGCGCCCTTCATGAAACGACGTAACAGGGGATGCTGACCTACCGTCTGCCCCTCAAAACCGATATGGCAGGCTGAAATGGCTGCCAAATACACCTTGATGGTGGAGAAGGCTTTACCCTTGTCAATCAGGGCCTGAAGAAATGATAGAATCACAGCCACAGAGCACTGAAAAGGGATGGCCTGTGATTCTAAGCACCAGTTTTCAAACACATGCCACTCATGCTCATACAGCGTCCTATTAGATGATGCTCTAGCACACTGAATAGTGTCAATAACACTACGAGGGAGCCCGGCTGTGTTCAGGTTAAACCACTCACGGGCCAAGTCCACAAAGCTAGCCTCTCTGGGTGGGGGTGGAATATTTCCCCCCGTGCCTGAGACAGCAGATCTCTGCGTAATGGCAATGGCCATGGTGGGCTGCACAGCAGCTGAAAGATCTCCGCTAGCCAGTGCTTTCCTGGCCAGCGTGGGGCTATCAGGATCACAGAATGACCTCTCTCCCTCGCTCTGGCCAGAGTTGGGGAAATGAGGGCCACTGGGGGAAAAGCATAAAGGAGGGTCCTCGGCCACTTGTGAGCCAGTGCATCCACCCCCAGTGGTGCTCTCTGATCATGTAGGGAGAAAAACAGGGGGCACTGAGCATTCTCCGCTGATGCATAAACGTCACCTGACCGAACCGCAGCCAGATCTGCTTCACCACCTCGGGGTGAAGTTTCCAGTCTGCATAGAGTGAACTGCTCATGGATAAAAGATCTGCCCCAAAGTTCAAAATTCCTGGCACATGAGTTTCTCTCAGTGACAGCAGGTGGATGCTGCTCCAGACTATCAGTCTGTGTGCCAGTGTCCTTACATCAACAGACAAGGCCCCCTTGTCTGTTGATGTAGGCCACCACAGTGGAGTTGTCTGACCTCACTAAAACATGATGGCCTCAGCCACAGGAGAAAATGTTTTAGCGACAGATGAACTGCCAGCAATTCTAGACAGTTTATGTGGGTAGTGCGCATGTGAGGGCCCCACCTCCCATTCACTGCTCTCCCCTCGTGAGTGGCACCCCAGCCTACAAGGGAGGCATCTGTGGAGACCACCTTCCTGGCTAAAACTGTCCCCAGGGTAACACCTTGAGACAAGAAGCCTGGCTTCTTCCACTGGTGAAGAGCAAGTGAACAATCTGCAGAGACCCTCACACGACGGTGGCCGTTGTAGTGGGGTTCTAGTCCCTACGAGCCCACCCAATGCTGAAAACTTCTCATGTGCAGGCGTCCTAGTGGTATCGCCACTACAGCGGAAGCCATCAGGCCCAGCACTCTTTGGCACTGTTTGAGGGTAACTGCGAAACAGTGCAAGGGATGACTGTATGGTCACTATTCTCTCTGAGGTCAGAAACGCTCTCACCTGGAGGGAGTCTAGACTGAGCCCTATAAATAATATGCGTTGAGTTGGTCTCAATATGCTCTTTTCCACATTTATCTGAAAACCCAAATTCTCCAGATGGTGTACAAGAGCGTCTATGTGACAAGCCACCTCCTGACAGGTGGGGGCTGCCACCAGCCAGTCATCGATGCATGTGGCTACACAAATGCCCCTTTCCCTGAGTGGGGTCACTGCCGCCTCGGTGCATTTTACAAAGACCCTTGGGCTCAGTGACAGGCCGAATGGCAGAACCACAAATTTGTATGCTATCCCCTGGAAAGCAAATCTTCTGGTGTGGGGGATATATGGGGATGTGGAAATAGGCATCTCAGGTCGATTGATGTGAACCAGTTGCCTGGTATTACAAACCGTAGCAGCGAGGCGTGGGTCAGCATCCTGAACTTGTATTTTCTTAAGTGCTGATTTAGGGCACGGAGATCCAGAATGGCTCTCATCCCCTTCCCTCCCTTCTCTGGGACAAGGAAGTACCTTGAATAGAAACCGCTGTGGGTTTACTTGGGAGGGAAAACTCTTATAGCCCCTTTGTTTATCAAGGTGGCAATTTCCTCCAAGAGAAAACCGGCAGACTCGCCCTGGGCATGAGAGTAAATAATTCCTTTGAATTGCAGTGGAGTGACATTGAATTGAAGCCTGTAGCCCTTTTCTATTGTCCTCAACACCCATGCTGACTGAGTGCGTGTGGCCCAGCTCTCCATGTGAAGAGACAGCGGGCTCACGGGCCATCTTGTCAGAGACGGCATATTGATGCCCTCTTGTGGCTGGGGTGTGTAACATACGTCACCTCGGTGGCCTTTTACCTTGCTCACCTTCGTTGAAGGTGGTGGGACCATCTGACACAGCCGTGGGAGTGCGAATCTCCACGGGTTGCGTTATGGCAGACAGTACTGATCTGTTTTTCAGCATGTTTATCTTTATTATTTTTTCCCAAGTGTTTTACAACACCTGACAGTGCCTTTGGCAAACTGCCTGGATGCGCGTGTCTGGACTTTTTAAATACAGAATGCATGAGAGAAGTGTTTGTGAAACAACTTTGCAAACTTCGACGCTGTTTCTGCTTGGTGGGTCCAGTGAGAGGAACGCCGACCCGAGTACTGCACTCTGTGTGGAACATGTCCCATTGAACTTGCTCTGGAACGGAGCTGGGTGGGGGCTGAGCGGCCCAAGGGGACAAGCTGGGCTCGCTGTCTCCTAGAGGAGAGGGTGTCAGGCCGGCCGCTTCTTTTTCCTCCCAGTCGCGGCAGCGGGCAGAGGAGGAGGAGGAGCTGCTTGAGGTCTGGCCTGGGGAGACTGCTTCCTAGCCCATGGATTCTTGGGAGTCCCCGCAGCTTAGGGGGCTGCCTGGGCCTTGGGTACCTTAGGGATTCTAAAGCCAGGGGCCGGGTGAGACGCTGCCTGCGCGTGTGACTGGCGTGGCGCAGCTGGGCAGGCGTACTGGGCCCTCCTCAGCAGGCAGAGTTTCAAAGCCTCATCATCTCTCTTTTTCTCCTCACATCTCTTCTGCATGGAGGTAACAGCTGCACCGAAGAGACCTTGAGGGATGACAGGTGTGTCGAGGAGCTCCTCTTTTTCCTTAGTTGTCAGGTTGGTAAGCCCGAGCCAGTGTGCCTGCTCCTGGAGAACCATGAGACCCATGGCTCTCCCAGTAGCCTGTATCACTTCTTTGTGGAGGCAGAGGACATAATCACTTATAACACAGATTTCTTCCCACACAGTGGTATCTGGTTTAGCTGTCATGTCCTCTTCTAGCTCAGCTTCGTATGCCGTTAAGACTGAAGAGGCATTGAGGGCTCTCGCCGACAGAGCTGCTGCCTTGTAGCACTTATCCGTGAGGCTGGACTGGAAGCGGTCTGACTTGGAGGGTAGGGACGGGGCCGACGAAGACAGGGAGGTCTTTGGGTGAAGATGGCTCGCTACCAACGGCTCCACTTCTGGCATCTGGCAGAGACCGAGGGATTCCATCCCCTCACAATTCCACAGGGAGCTTCCCATGATGGGGTACTTCTCGCTGTATGGTTTTGCTTTCCATGTTACCGCTATCTCATCGAGTAGCTCCGGTAACACAGGTAACATCTGCTTACACGTCTTTTTCGGCTTAGTTAATTTCTTGTCATCAAAACGAGATTTTACAACCTCATTTTACACGGCGGGCCACGGGATGTTGAACCTAGTGGCTGTGCGCTTGCACATGTCCTGCATATCAAAATCCAGGGGAGATGGCATCGCAGATTTAACAACCTCGCCGGTAGTCGTGGGCTTCGCAGCCCAGCTGATGCTAGCCCTGGAGTTGGAGTCTTCTTCCTCGTCGTCATCTGACAACAGGAGCTCCAAGTCAGCTGACTCGTTTCCACCCTAAGATGATTCCAGCAGCGGAGAAGCCCTCACATCCTTTGTCAGCTTCGAGCAATGCCTCTGCGTCTGCCCAGCTGGGGCCAGGCGTTGGCGCCAGGTCCCCGGGCATTTCCATTTCTGCCTGCAGTGCAGCAGCCTCACCTAGCAAAAGGTCGCTGTCCGATAGATTAGCTTGGTGAGTTAACCTGCAGCGGAGCAGTTTGCATGGAAAGGCCACACAGTGGATACAGTCGTGAGTGGACGTTAGGGCAGCCTGAGCGTGGGATAATCCCAGGCATGCCGCACACACGGTTTGTGTATCCCAGGTAGAACTCTTGTTGCCACAAAGACAAAATTTCTCAACTTTGTTTGGGCTGTTAGTTGTAGCCATGGTTAGCTAGAGGACTATGAACGCTAGCGAGCCTGAGACCTGATTAAAGTGCGGAGAATATTGCTATTCCTCGGCTAGCGTGAGGAGAAAAGTAGTTAAGTAGCGAACAACTGAAATGTTGGGAACAAAGGGCCCGGTGACCGAGTTGTGCACTCGAATCTGTGGACAGTTTAGCTTAGCACCCAATAGCACAGTTGTCAACAGGCTTCTGTGAGAAGTGAGAAGAAGTTTTTGAATGACATCTGACGCTATGTCACCCTATTATATAGGGAGGCCCTGGCCCCTCCCTGACATGAGCGTCACTGAGCCAGCCTCTAAGGGCTGGTGTAATGACATTTGAGCTTCTGATGAGGTCATGCAGGAGGTGTTCCCATAGTGAGACACGAAATGAATGCTATGAAAGAGAACTTAATGTAGTCCAGTACCGTCCCTGTGAATGTTTCCAGGTCCTCGTGTTCAAATAAGTCCCAGTCTGTGTATGTGAAGCAGTCCTGTAGGTCAGAGAGTGCGTTTTCAGGCCACGTTGTAATGGTTTTTACATTAGGCCTGGCTCTCCGTCTGAGAGGGGTGTATCCTGGGGTGAGCAGCAGGGAGAGATGGTTGGACTGGCTGAGGTGGGGGAGGGGTTTGGCTCTGTAAGTGTGCTTAATGTTGGAGTAAACATGGTCAAGAGTGTTCTCCCCTCTTGTAGAACACTTGAGATGTTGGTGGAATTTCGGGAGTACAGTTTTTAAGTTGGCCTTGTTAAAGTCTCCTGCGACAATATGAACACTGACGGGGTGGGCCTGCTGCTGTTCATTAACGGTGTTCAGCAGGAGAGAAAGTGCCATGCTGACAGCATCGAGTGCTATATACACGGCTGTGACGATTACTACTGTTAGCTCTCTAGTCAGAAAAAAAGGCCGACATCTTACAGACATATACTCGAGGTCTGGAAAATATATGTTTGTCTATAATTGTTCTGTTGTTTCACCAGTCCTTATGCACGTAAATACAGAGACCCCCTCCCCTGCTCTAACTGGAGTACTTTGTCCAATCCCAGCGTAGCAGAGTGCGGCCTGCCAGCTGCACGCTAGCATCAGGGAACTGCGGATTAAGCCAGGTCTCGGTGATAATCATTTCACAACAGTCACGATCACAGCGATTTCCAGCCAGCTCTAACTCTAGATTGTCTGTTTTATTTACCATGGATCTGGCGTTGGAGAGATACAGGCTCGGCAGAGGAGGCCTGTGTTGTTGGCGTTTTAGCTTCAGCATAAGGCCAGACCTGCAGCCCTGCTTCTGCTTCCTCTCCCTCCGCCGTTGTCGCCGCCTTCCAGACCCAATAACAATCCATGGAGCACCCGGCGGTCTCGCTATGTCGTCTGGGATATTACGTGTGCCGTTACTGTGCATGTCTGATGTAAAGGCTGTTTAACACCTTTCTCATATCGCAACTCTGGAGACCGAAGACCGTTGTCAGCAGGTTTAATGACATTCAAAAGGGTGAAACTGAAAACAAGATAAACAATACAATAAAAATGTGAATATATGCAGCATTAAAAGCACTTTATATTGAATTTCCACTGAGTGACATCCTAAATACTTCTATGTGTATAAACCTAAACTACCAGCGCCATCTTGGACAACCTCGTAAATCGCAGGTAAGTTACATAACAAAGAGACTCATTTTATGGTCAAATAATGCATAAGTGAACTATAGCTAACACAAAAACAATGTTACAAAATTATTTCTTTGGTACGCACCAGCAATGCAACCTTGAGCAAAGATATACGCTGTAATTTCCTCCAACCGGACATCATAAACTGGGAGCTGCCGCCATTACTGTTTTGCTTGACTGTTACTGCTGTTCAATAAGGTTTCGGTTCAAATAACATAAGGGTTGCCAAGTTACAATACCTAAAAGGAACACATGAGGGCAGGCTTTCCACTTTTGTCCTACATGGATTAAATTAGTTTCTGAACGCATAACATTAGCAACTTCATAACAGAACATTATGAGTGTAGTGAAAATCACTCGATACTGATATCTTGTGCTGGTAGCCAATATCCACAAGATCCAGGCGTACGTAGCAGTTGTTTGCCAAGACAAATGCACAAAAACTGACAAATAAGAATTACAAAAAGTACAAAAAAGAGCACCGAGAGGAAGAGCCGTGAGCCGCTGTGTCTGTGCGTGCCGCCATCTTGACAAAGATGGTATTTGATGTCAGATGTCAGTGTTCTCCCCTGCCTTTCTCTAGTTGTCTGTTGACGATCTGATGACCTGTTTTGTTATTTTTTATAACATAGATTACAGTCCCTTTAATTTTTCCTAGATTTTCCACAAGAGAATATAGATGCTTTGGAACACTGCACAGTAGCCTCTTTCCCACCAACAGGGTTCCGGAGCCGGAGCCGTGAATTGAACCGTTAGGTGGGTTTTCCACCGCCGAAGCACTCGGTGCTCGGCCGAAAAACGGGTTCAATTCCAGCCCCGCAAACTAGCTGGTCTGGAACCAGGAACCCGTGCCGAAAGCGGCAGAGGGGCGTGACTCTGCCGACTCAACATCAAGTTTTCTACC
This sequence comes from Archocentrus centrarchus, assembly GCF_007364275.1. Lineage (NCBI taxonomy): Eukaryota > Metazoa > Chordata > Actinopteri > Cichliformes > Cichlidae > Archocentrus > Archocentrus centrarchus. The sequence goes on along the minus strand of NC_044355.1, from coordinate 34,345,850 downwards.
ATGTTACGTGTGTATTACATGAGAAAAGCGAAGCGATTTTCACGGCTGTGAATTAGTTTGGGCTCTAAAGCTGAACTTGCTGCTTTGTATCAGTTCATATCACAGATAAAAGGACACGAAGTGCGTACTTGTCGTCTTGCTCTAATCGCTGTCTGTGTTTCCCTCTGTGCTGCACACAGATGCTGCAGTAGTTTGGTTTGGACCCTAAAACGTATTTGCAGCACAAGAAAGGGGAGCGTGTTCGCCCACGTTTGTGCGCTTCAGCTTCCGTGTCCAGACGAGGACCCGCCCACACTCATACGTAAAGGAGCGGTTCACAGAAACGCGGTGGGGACGCGGGCCCATTCTTAAGCGTTTCGCCGGTTCATTGGGAACGGCATGGGAACTTGCTCCGGCTCCGGAACCTCGGCGGTGGGAAAGTAGCAAGAGTGACATTACTCAGAACTCTTAATTTGCTACACAGTCTGTGTTCCCTCAGAGCTTGAATATAGAGTAAATGCTAATGGGCAATTTTAACACCTGTTTGCTCTATTGTGACCGTAGCACAGATCACACAGTTGTGCAGTAAATTGTCGGCTGTACCGTGTTATGGTCACACCCTATACGTTTGTATCGGACATCCCTTGTTATTGGAGCCATGTGTGATATCATTGTCGTGAAATCATTGTCATTAAATTATATATGTTTTTAAATCCAAAGTATACACAGTCCTCTATAGTCAAAGTGACACTAAATGTTGTGGTCTGTGGGTTTTTTGTTGTTATTGTTTAGTGCTCCTGGTTTGTGTTTCACTGTTATTCTAGAATGGTAGTTTTCTGATTATTATTAGGTTGTGTGTTCCTTATTTCAATTTATATTGTATGGGAATTCCTAGGTCCCTAGCAGAATCAGCAGTACTGATAATAGCAGGTGCATTAGTGGAAGGTGCTTAGGTAACAAAAGTCCATGCAGCAAGTGTGGCCTTTGTCTTGCTTAATAAAGGAGGCTGATTCAATACAGTGGTAAAAGCTATACATGTGCAGTAAATGTACTATTGGCAAGATATATTTTGAGGTTTTGTCCCTTCCGAGATCTTTTGCACTTGCTGTAGTAGGTGCTGGTGTGTAATGGGAAAGCTAAATAAAATTATCTCTTCCAGGCTAGATGAGCCACTATAGCTGATTAACTGATAACTCAGGGCCGGATGTTTCCCTTAGAGGTATGTCATGAACATAGTTTAAAAACAAAACACGCAACAAAACTGGCATTAATGAAGTATCAGTTGACCACTTGCTTCATTTTATTTGTACAGAGCAATGTTAAAGCACCTCATCAGGAATCCTAAACCTGTAGCTGAGCTGTGTGGACTTGAGAGATTTTGCTTTGTTTTTAATTTGAAGTTATTGAGCATGTGTGTGCTTTTGATATTTTTTATGTGTGTTGTGTTAATGCTATGTGTGATTCTAATTGTTCTCTGTTTCATCTTTGAAATCCAAGTCAAGGGCTGATTATTGTTCACTAGTGTTTTTAATTGTACTTTTAATATAAAACTTTTTTCTCCCTGTGTTTTTAAGATATTGTGCTAGACTTAACACACTGTCTCTATCGCTGTCTTTTTTAGAGCTATCTGGTGGCAGTCAGTGTGCTCACTGGAGGTAGTAGGGTTTGTGAGGCCAAGTGGTTTTGTTGTGCAGTGTCACTGAGTTAGGGAGAGTGTTAATTTTAATCGTGGTTCACACTGTGGTGCAGCCTTGGTCTGCCATCTAGTTTCCTAACTGAACCCGTAGTAGGACCACTGGACGGGTATTGGTATTTGTGTATTTGTGTGTGTGTGTGTGTCTGTTTTTTTTTTAATTGATTTACATTTTCTGTATAATCAATAATTTCACCATTTGTGGCTGATGGCATCTCACCCTGTTTCACTGCAGTTCCAAGGACTTAAAAGTGATTGGGTAATATTTTCCAGCAGTGTTAATTTTGACAGCAAATTTTGATTTAGTTTTAGTCATAGTCTTTTGATGAAAATGTAATTTAGGTTTAGTCATAATTTAGTTATCTGATGAAATTATCGTAAGAATATAGTCGACTAAATCTACAGTCGATTTAGTCGACTAAAATATAAAGAGTGTAAAATGTAAATGCTTTTTCTTCAGTTCCCTTGAATTAGTCATTATACACACACTTACACAAAATTAAACATTTACTAAAAGTTATGGAATATTATTAATAATACTCACCTACTTCCCAAACACCTGATCATTAACACCACCTTACTGAGATAATATGAGCGTTTTACAGCAGGACGCTCTGAAAGGCACAGGGCAGTGTTCAGGACTAAGATTAGGAAAGGTTGATCCACCGCAGTGTGGAGATTTTCTCTAAGCACAAACGCTAAACTGGGAAAAACACTTTGCCCTGCATGACATTAAAATGCTTACTTTTGCATGGAGATCTGGGTGACTGGTTTGCAGATGTTTAAGATTTGTCGCTGTCTCCAGGCTCCTTCAGCACCTTCCTCGCTCTCTCTCTCAAGACTTTTTTCTCAAATCCGTTCTCCAGTCTTGTATCTTTCCTTACTTCCCTCGCTGTCTCCATGCTCTTTCCTTGCTTCCCTCGCTGTCTCCATGCTCTTTCCTTGCTTCCCTTGCTGTCTCCATGCTCTTTCCTTGCTTCCCTTGCTGTCTCCAGTCTCTTTCCTTGCTTCCGTAGTTGTCTCCAGGCTCTTTCATCGACTCACTCTCCATCTCCGGACTTTGTTTTCTCCTCCCCTGCTGTCTCGAGGCTTCTTCGGCACCTCCTTCGCTGTCTCCTGGTTCTTTTCTCTCCTCCCTTGCTGTCTCCTGGCTCTTTTCTCGACTCCCTCGCTGTCTCCAGGCTTTTTCCTCATCTCGCTTGCTGTCACCAGGCCCTTTTCTCTAACTCCCCTGCTGTCTCCAGGTTCCTTTGGCACCTCCCTCGCTGTCTCCAGGTTCCTTTGGCACCTCCCTCGCTGTCTCCAGGTTCCTTTGGCACCTCCCTCGCTGTCTCCTGGCTCTTTTCTCTCCTCGCTTCCCTCACTGTCTCCAGGCTCTTTCCTCGTCTCACTTACTGTCTCCAGGCTCTTTTCTCAACTCACTTTCCTTGAAAGAGCCTTTTTTCAAGGCTCTTTCCTTGACTCCCTCACTGTCTCCAGGCCTTTTTTCTCGACTCCCATGCTATCTCCATGCTCTTTCCTTGCTTCCCTCGATGTGTCCATTCTCTCCTCGACTCCCTCGCTGTCTCCAGCCTATTTCCTCGTCTTACTCACTGTCTCCAGGCTCTTTTCTTTCTTCCCTTGCTGTCTCCAGGCTCTGTCCTCGTCTCATTTGCTGTCTCCAGGCTCCTTCAGCACCTCCCCTGCTGTCTCCAATGTTTTTTCTTGCATCCCTCGCTGTCTCCACGCTGTTGTCTCGACTCCCTCTACATCTCCATGCTCTTTCCTTGCTTCCGTCACTGTCTCAAGTCTCTTTCCTCATGTCACTCACTATCTCCAGGCTCCTTCCTCTCCCACCTCGTTGACTCCTGGGTCTTTTCTCGACTCCCTTACCCTCTCCAGTCTTCTGTCTTTTTTCCAGGCTCTTTCCTTGCCTCCTTCACTGTCTCCAGCTTGTTTTCTAAACTCCCTCTCCATCTCCAGGCTCTGCCCTCACCTCCCTCGCTGTCTCCAGGCTCTTTCCTCGACTCCCTCAATGTCTCCAGGGTCTTTCCTCGACTCCCTTAACCTCTCCATTCTTCCATCTTTTTCCTCTTTCCTGGTCTCCCTCTCTCTCTCCAGGCTCTTTTCTCTCCTCCCCTGCTGTCTTCAGCCTCTTTCCTTGTCTCCCTCGCTGCCTCCAGGCTCCTTTCTATCCTCCCCTGCTGTCTCCAGGCTCTTTTCTCGCATCCGTCGCTGTCTCCAGGCTCCTTCAGCACCTCCCTCGCTGTCTCCTGGCTCTTTTCTCGACTCCCTTAACCTCTCCAGGGTTCCGTCTTTATTCCAGGGTCTTTCCTTTCCTCCTTCACTGTCTCCAGGCTGTTTACTCAACTCCCTCTCCATCTCCATGCTCTTTCCTTGCTTCTGTCGTTGTCTCCATGCTCTTTCCTCAACTCCCTTCCTGTCTCCATGCTCTTTCCTCGCTTCCATCGTTGTCTCCAGGCTCTTTCCTCGTCTAATTCACTGTCTCCAGGCTCCTTCAGCACCTCCGTCACTTTCTCCTGGCTCTTTTCTCGACTCCCTTAACCTCTTCAGCCTTCCCTCTTTTTTCCAGGCTCTTTCCATGCCTCCTTCATTGTCTCCAGGTTTTTTTCTCGACTCCCTCTCCATCTCCAGGCTCTGTCCTCACCGCCCTCGCTGTCTCCAGGGTCTTTCCTCGTCTCCCTCCCCGTCTCCAGGCTCTTTCCTCGTCTCCCTCTCCATCTCCAGGCTCTTTCCTCGTCTCCCTCTCCATCTCCAGGCTCTTTCCTTGTCTCCCTCTCCATCTCCAGAGTATTTTCTCGACTCCCCTGCTGTCTCCAGGCTCTTTTTTCAACATCCTCGCAGTCTCATGGCTCTGTCCTCACCTCCCTCGCTATCTCCATGCTCTTTCCTAGCTTCCGTCGCTGTCTCCAGCCTCTTTCCTTGTCTCCCTTGCTGCCTCCAGGCTCTTTTCTATCCTCCCCTGCTGTCTCCAGGCTCTTTTCTCGCATCCGTCGCTGTCTCCAGGCACGTTCAGCACCTTCCTCGCTGTCTCCTGGCTCTTTTCTTGAATCCCTTAACCTCTCCAGGCTTCCGTCTGTATTCCAGGGTCTTTCCATGCTTCCGTCGCTGTCTCCAGGCTCTTTCCTCATCTCACTCACTGTCTCCTGGCTCTTTTCTCGCATCCCTCGCTGTCTCCAGGCTCTGTTCTCTCCTCCCTTGTTGTATCCAGGCTCCTTCCTCGACTCCCTCTACATCTCAGGACTCTGTTCTCTCCTCCCTCGTTGTCTCCAGGCTCTTTCCTCGCCTCCCTCACTTTCTCCAGGCTCCTTCAACACCTCCGTCATTTTCTCCTGGCTCTTTTCTCGACTCCATTAACCTCTTCAGCCTTCCCTCTTTTTTCCAGGCTCTTTCCATGCCTCCTTCTCTGTCTCCTGGCTCTTTTCTCGACTCCCTCTCCATCTCCAGGCTCTGTCCTCACTGCCCTCACTGTCTCCAGGCTGTTTTCTAATCTCCCCTTCTGTCTCCTCGTCTCCCTCTCCATCTCCAGGCTCTTTCCTCATCTCCCTCTCCATCTCCAAAGTATTTTCTCGACTCCCTTGCTGTTTCCAGGCTCTTTTTTCAACTTCCTCGCTGTCTCCTGCCTCTGTCCTCACCTCCCTCGCTATCTCCATGCTCTTTCTTGGCTTTCCTCGCTGTCTCCAGCCTCTTTCCTTGTCTCCCTTGCTGCCTCCAGGCTCTTTTCTATCCTCCCCTGCTGTCTCCAGGCTCTTTCCATGGCTCCTTCGCTGTCTCCAGGCTCCTTCAGCACCTCTTTCGCTGTCTCCAGGCTCTTTTCTATCCTCCCCTGCTGTCTCCTGGCTCTTTTCTCGACTCCCTTAACCTCTCCAGTCTTCTGTCTTTATTCAAGGGTCTTTCCATGGCTCCTTCCCTGTCTCCAAGCTGTTTTCTTGACTCCCTCTCCATCTCCAGGCTCTGTCCTCACCACCCTCGCTTTCTCCATGCTCTTTCCTCGCTTCCCTCGCTGTCTCCAGGCTCTTTTCTCGACTCATTCACTGTCTCCAGGCTGTTTTCTAATCTCACCTGCTGTCTCCAGGCTGTTCTTTCGATTATCTCTCCATCTCCAGGCTCTGTCCTCACCTCCCTCGCTGTCTCCAGGCTCTTTTTTCAACTTCCTCGCTGTCTCCTGGCTCTGTTCTTACCTCCCTCGCTATCTCCATGCTCTTTTCTAGCTTCCCTCGCTGCCTCCAGTCTCTTTTCTATCCTCCCCTGCTGTATCCAGGCTCTTTTCTCGCATCCGTCGCTGTCTCCACGCTCCTTTATCACCTCCCTCGCTGTCTCCTGGCTCTTTTCTCGAGTCCCTTAACCTCTCCAGGCTTCCGTCTTTATTCCAGGGTCTTTCCATTCCTCCTTCACCATCTCCAGGCTGTTTTCTCAACTCCCTCTCCATCTCCATGCTCTTTCTTTGCTTCTGTCGCTGTCTCCAGGCTCTTTCCCCAACTCCCTCGCTGTCTCAAGTCTCTTTCCTCATCTCACTCACTGTCTCCAGGCTTTCTTTTCTCCTCCCTTGCTGTCTCCATGCTCTTTCCTCAACTCCCTTGCTGTCTCCAGTGTCTTTCCTCGCTTCCGTCGTTGTCTCCAGGCTCTTTGCTCGTCTTATTCACTGTCTCCAGGCTGTTTTCTCAACTCCCTCTCCATGCTCTTTCCTTGCTTCTGTCGCTGTCTCCAGGGTCTTTCCTCAACTCCCGTGCTCTCTCCAGGCCCTTTTCTCTCCTCCCGTGCTGTCTGCAGGCTCTTTCTTCATCTCACTCGGTGTCTCCAGGGTGTTTTTTTGCATCCCTCGCTGTCTCCAGGCTGTTTTCTTGACTCCTTCTCCATCTCCATGCTCTTTCCTCACTTCCCTTGCTGTCTCTATGCTGTTTCCTCATCTCACTCACTGTCTCAAGGGTCTTTTCTCTTCTCCCTCGCTGCCTCCAGGCTTTCTTTCCTCGACTCCCTCGCTGTCTCCATGCTCTTTCCTCAACTCCCTTGCTGTCTCCAGTGTCTTTCCTCGCTTCCGTCGTTGTCTCCAGGCTCTTTGCTCGTCTTATTCACTGTCTCCAGCCTCTTTCCTTGTCTCCCTCGCTGCCTCCAGTCTCTTTTCTATCCTCCCCTGCTGTATCCAGGCTCTTTTCTCGCATCCGTCGCTGTCTCCATGCTCCTTCATCACCTCCCTCGCTGTCTCCTGGCTCTTTTCTCGAGTCCCTTAACCTCTCCAGGCTTCCGTCTTTATTCCAGGGTCTTTCCATTCCTCCTTCACCATCTCCAGGCTGTTTTCTCAACTCCCTCTCCATCTCCATGCTCTTTCCTTGCTTCTGTCGCTGACTCCAGGCTCTTTCCCCAACTCCCTCGCTGTCTGAAGTCTCTTTCCTCATCTCACTCACTGTCTCCAGGCTTTCTTTTCTCCTCCCTTGCTGTCTCCATGCTCTTTCCTCAACTCCCTTGCTGTCTCCAGTGTCTTTCCTCGCTTCCGTCGTTGTCTCCAGGCTCTTTGCTCGTCTTATTCACTGTCTCCAGGCTGTTTTCTCAACTCCCTCTCCATGCTCTTTCCTTGCTTCTGTCGCTGTCTCCAGGGTCTTTCCTCAACTCCCGTGCTCTCTCCAGGCCCTTTTCTCTCCTCCCGTGCTGTCTGCAGGCTCTTTCTTCATCTCACTCGGTGTCTCCAGGGTGTTTTTTTGCATCCCTCGCTGTCTCCAGGCTGTTTTCTTGACTCCTTCTCCATCTCCATGCTCTTTCCTCACTTCCCTTGCTGTCTCTATGCTGTTTCCTCATCTCACTCACTGTCTCAAGGGTCTTTTCTCTTCTCCCTCGCTGCCTCCAGGCTCTTTCCAGGCTCTTTTCTTGCATCTGTCGCTGTCTCCAGGCTCTTTCCTCCTTTGCTTACTGTCTCCAGGCTCCTTCAGCAACTCCCTCGCTGTCTCCAGGGGTTGCCCTAATTTGTAAAAGAAGGAAAATGTTAGGCCTTCATTCACAAAAAAACCCCAGTCTATTTTCAGTGATTCCTTCACACACAAAATATATAAATGAATAGTTACGTCTATAACTTCTGTTCCCTGAAGGAGAGGAACGAGGTACAACACATATAGTATGGGATATCATGTCCTCGCGCGTCCTGCTGAAGACACCTCTGTTCACGCCTCTAAGGCAAATGACCTGGGATGACATATGTGTGGCTCCACCCGGACATATATAACACTGTCATCACAGTCATTCCTCAGTTCGATAGCCACTCTTCACTGAGCCCAGCTGCACGGCGGAGCATCCTAGAGTTGCACCTCGTTCCTCTCCTTCAGGGAACAGAAGTTATAGACAGTGGCGCAGTGGGTAGTGGCGCAGTGGGTAGCCGGAAGGTTGCAGGTTCGAGCCCCTGTCCCTGCGCTGCATTGTGTCATTGGGCAAGTCACTTAAACCACAGCGCCAGTTACTGGCTGCATGACCGCCGGTCTCTCGCTGCATGACCGCAGATGCTCGTCTCTGAATGAGTGATCTGGAACGATCATTTCGTTGTGTGCCTTGTGCGCGCAATGACAATGAGTTGAATCGACTCGAATAACTATTCGTTCCCTTTCAGTCGATTCACTCTGTACAAGGCATATAGTATGGGACATATATACACGCCCCAGAGAGCAGCCACCGAACTGGAGTTGGATCACCAGCACCCTAGTGCAAGGCAGACCCAGCAGAAAGGACAGAATGAGCCACCAAAGGGGATGTCACATCCAAACAATAGAACCAAACAAAAGTGTGCTGTGATGACCAATTAGCTGCAGCTCACAGGAACCCCTTTAAAAAGGGCCCGTGAGGTTGCCATTCCCCTGGTGGGATGTGCCCTCACACCCTGAGACAAAGCAACACCTGTAGTGCCATATGCCAGGGAAATGGCCTCCATAATCCAGTGGGAGAGCCTATGTTTAGACAGAGCTCGACCTCTAGCTGGATTAGCAAAGCAGACAAACAACTGGTCATATGAACGCACATCCCGAGCACGGTCAATGCAGGCCCGTAGCAGATGCACTGGACACAGAATGCAACCTCTTCTCCTTCTCAGATGTGAAAGGAGGGGGGCAAAAACTCTGAAGTTCAAATTCCATAGAGCTATAAGCTGCTAGAATAACCTTAGTTAGATATGCGGCATTTGGGCCTAGTGCGACCCTGAAACCATCAGAAGAGAACTGTGTGCAAGAAGGATGCACAGACAATGCATCAAGGTCACTCACTCGCTTTGCGGAAGCCAAAGCAAGAAGAAGTGCAGTCTTGTATGAAAGAAACTTCATATCTACAGACTCAATGGCTTAAATGCTCGCCATTTGTGTGCATACAAGCCTCTAGTGGACGAAGCCCTGGCACTCTGTATTGTTGCCACTACACTTGGGGGCAAACCCTTAGCTATCAAATTTGACCTCTCAACAGGTAAGCATGCAGCCGCCACAGTTCTGGGCGTGGGTGAATCACCTCCCCTCCTGCCTGAGAGACGAGGTCCCTGCAGGGAGGAAACTGCCAGGGCTTTGCTGCCAAGAAACTGATTATTTCTGCATACCATGACTTTGCTGGCCACCAAGGGGCCACCAGAATCAGAGAGAGGCACTGCTGATGCATTCTCTCTAAAACCGGTGGTATCATTTCCACCGGGGGAAAAGCATACAGGAGCATGTAAATGGTAAATGGACTAGTTCTTATATAGCGCTTTTCTACTCAATATGAGCACTCAAAGCGCTTATACAACCTGTTTTTTGCATTCACCCATGCACTCCCATTCATACAAGCACTTCCATTTTTATGAAGCTAAGTGCTTTTAATTAACTAACATTCACTCACATTCATACTCCGACAGAACGGTCGGAGAGCAACTTGGGGTTAAGTATCTTGCCCAAGGATACATTGGCATGTAGCCCGGAGTAGCCAGGATTCGAACCGCTGACCTTCCGATCAGTAGGTGACCTACTCTACCTACTTCCGATCAGTAGGTGACCTGCTCTACCTACTGAGCTACAGCCACCCCATGGCACACCCATGTCTGGTCATGGGTGTGCCAAAGCATCTAACCCCAGAGGTGCATTGTGGGTGGTTATGGAGCAGAACAGGGGGCAGTGAGCATTCACTCTTGAAGTGAACAGGTCCACCTCTGCCCTGCCAAATATGTTCCAAATCTGGGCCACAACCAAGGGGTGCAAACGCCATTCCCTCACCAGGGGACCCCCCCAACGGAGAGAAGGTCCGGTCCCAGGTTCAGACCGGAATGTGAGTGGCTTTTAGCAACAGAAAACGAACACTGCACCATAACAGCAGAGTGTGAGACAGCTTTAACAGGGGAAGGGAGCATGTCCCTCCCTGCCTGTTTATGAAAGAGACCACTGTTGAATTGTCTGTCCGGACCAAAACATGGTGGCCCATTAGAACTGGACAAAAATGCTTGAGCGCTAGAAAAGAGGGTAGCAGGTCTAAGTGATTAATGTGCAGCTCGCGCTGTAGTTCAGTCCAGACCCCTCTCACTGATGCACCGTCGCACAGAGCCCCCCACCCCCTCAGGGAGGCATCTGTGGACACCACCTTGCGAAATGACACCCTCCCGATCTGAGAGCCCTGATGCAGCAGACCGGGCGGATTGCTAACATCCAGGATGCGGTTATCGTCAGTCTCCTCCGCAGGTGGCGCAACGCACACAGGTGGTGAGAGAGAGTCTATCGCTGGAAAGCTCTCATCCTTAAGTGGCACTACGGCAATCATAGATGCCATCATGCCCAACAACCGTAAGATTGTTTGGAAACGCAGTTTGCGTCCCAACTGAAACTGAGTGAGGCAGCGGTGAAACGCGGCTACTCTGTGCTATGACAAACGTGCTCGGCCGGAGAGCGAGCATATTTCTAGTCCGAGGAAGGGGATTTGCTGGCTCTGGGTCAGCGAGCTTTTCTGAAAATTCACTGAGAAACCCAGTGCCTGAAAGTGAGACAGGACCAGTGAGAGCTGCGTCACCGCCTGTTCTCTGGAGTCCGCTATGAGAGCCTAGTCGTCTAGATAGGCTAAAATGCGGACGCCTCCCTATCGGAGGGGAGCTAACGCTGCTTCGGCACATTTTGTGAAGGTGCGAGGAGCGAGAGTCAGCCCGAAAGGCAGCACCAGGTATTCGTAGGCTACGCACTTGAATGCAAACCTCAGAAACTGCCTGTGATTTGGGTGTATAGCTACGTGAAAGTAGGCATCTGCTAGATCGATTGTCGTAAACCAATCCCCTGGGCTGACTGCATTCAGAAGCTGTCTGAGTGTTAGCATCTTGAACTTGCAAGTTCGCAGGTATTTGTTCAAGACTCGCAGGTTGAGAATAGGACGGAGCCCTCCCCCTTTCTTTGGGACGAGAAAATAGCAGCTGTACCAACCTTTGTCCGTCTCCAAAGCAGGGACCACTCATATTGCTTTCTTCTGCAGTAGCGAGTCTATTTCCTCCCTTAGTAGTGTTGCTGCTTCGCTTCTTACGGTAGAGCTTATTATACCGCGGAAGCGAGGAGGCCTGGTCCGGAAGAGTAACCGGTAACCTGTAGCAACAGTTTTCACCACCCACAGAGAGTGGGCGCAAGCATGCCACTGAGGGAGGTGGGCCGCCAGTTGGCTTACCTGCAGCACTGTAGGTGAGAGCTCCCGTCTGCTTCTTCCTCAGCTCGAATTTAGCCTGAATAGCTTCGAGTGAGTGCCCAAATAATCCAGCAGCAGACACTGGTTCGTCTAGATAAATAACCCTATCCCTCTCCGGGACATCGGAGTGGGTCAGCCACAGATGCCTCTGAGCCGCTGCTGAAGCCATCCCTCTGCCCAGGGAGAGCACTGCGCAGCGTGATGCACAGAGAATGTAGTCCGTGGTGACTCTGACCTCATCGAGGAGAGGCGCCAGTGGGCTGTCTGGGGGAACCAATAAGCCGAGCTCCGCCAGGCACATCGCCTGGTACGTCTGGAGCATAGTAGCGGAGCTCATGGCGTGGGCAGCGCCTGCCTCAGCCCGATAAATCTTGTCCAGCTGAGACACGGAAAATCTGCCGTGCTTGGACGGAAGAGTTGATGGGCCAGCCACACCATGGTTATGGGGTGAGGCCAGATAAGCCGCCAGGGATGGCTCCATCGGAGGTGGGTTACCTAAGCCAGCCTCCTCTGCACCGTGAAGTTCCAGATACTGTCCATAGCCGGGCACACTGACGCGGGTAGACAGTGGTTTGCTCAGCTCGGAGACAAAATCTGGGAACATGGGAAGGCGGATTCTGACCGTCGTAGGCTCGGGTGGGAGGAAAAACCCCGTGAACCATGACGGTTTCTGAGTTGGAGAAGGAGAGGGCCAGTCCACCTGCAGCTTATTCGCTGCACGGTGAAAAAGTGAAAAAAGAGACATGTCGTCTCGGCCGGCCAGCGCAGCAGCAGTGGCACACTGAGCCGACGACAGGCTCTCCTGTTCATCCTCCGACAAACCATGCAAATCCAGGCCGATGTCCAGCAGGTCCTCGTCATCCTGGCGTGTACCTAGCTCAGACTGAAGCTGGCCAGCGCTCTCGCATGGTTCCGGCTCACTTTCGGCTAACCCATCAGTGTCCTCCATATGGTCTGCCCAGCTAAATGCGGGGACATCAGTCGGACACTCCTCGCTTTCAGATCCAGGGGAAGCCAGGATCCCAGACTCGGAAAGGAGGGGGTTTATGCCGTGCAACCGCCGTCCTTCCCAGCACTTTTTCCACAAACGTCACCCGTCTCTCCAGGGTCGAGCGCCAGAGCTGGCGACAAAGCGCACAGACATTGGGCTCAGTCAACACTCTCCTAGCGTGGACAATCCCCAGGCAGACGGGGCACGCATCTTACTGGTCCTTGTCGTGCAGAGAGAAACAGCACCCCTGAGGACAGGGGCGAACAGAAGATTTCTGCTCTGCACGCTTTGGTTTGGTATTCATGCTAAAACGCAAAGGGAAGATGCTGCACTAGAAGACTCAAAATTAGCGCTCCGCGGGCAGTCCACACACCAACTGAGCGGTGGGGCTAACACCAACAGGGGCAGTTAAACTAACTTCGAGCCGGCAGACAACAGAGCTAACTAGCAGCAGCTAGCTAGCTCGCCTCTGCAGAGGTGTTCTTAGCAAGGTGAAAAGCGTAAGAACTAAGGAATGACTGTGATGACAGTGTTATATATGTGCAGGCAGAGCCACACGTCATCACAGTCATTTGCCTTAGAGGTGTGAATACAGGTGTCTTCAGCAGGACACGCGAGGGCGTGATATCCCACACTATATGTGTTGTTCCAAGTGAATCGACTGAACGGGAACTGTATATTGATCAAAAGTTACAGTAAATGTAAACACTACATAGACATAAAATAACAAACCACAATCCTCCCAATAGTCCTTCTGTGACACACAACTTACAACCTCCTCCCAAACAAATACTCCCACCCCAACAAACAACTTACACAAGCCCACCACAAAACATAAAGCTTTTTGTAAAACTTTAGACACTTACCTGTCAAAAAAAGCTCTGAGCCATTGTCTTCCTCATCCTGCCATAATAAACGTAATAAAGACCCCCGTGAAAGCCTTATCGAGACCTATGACAACCTTCCCTGCCCCCAACACTGCTCTTGTAAATTTACATATGTAAAGCACACACACACACACACACACACACACACACACACACACACACACACACACACACACACACACAATATAAGTGGCCTAACAGCGTATGGTGATATTTTCTGTGTAATGGTGCATGTCAAGCTCACCATTTACATCTAAACGGCATATATTACGAGGAAGAGCTGAGAATAAAAAGTTACACATACCATGAATCGCCTTCAGAGTACAGCTGTTCAGTCGTGGGATTTTGCAGCAATAAAACCGGTCGAATCAGCGACAAAAATCCTCTAATAAATAATAATCCACTCTTGTGAGTCATTTAGTCACTTTGTTGTATAGTCTGTTTTTGATCCATTTTGACAATCCGTTGGTGAGAAAAATTATTGTAATTGTAAACTGTTTACGCATAGCGGTGTACACACTTTTACTTCCTGCTCAGTTTCACGCATGGAGGACGCACTGACTACACAGAAAGTTTATGCATTCGTGTGAAAACACACGCCATAGTGCTATGTACCCACGTGTCAGGAATTGTATTGGCTATACATCTGTGGTTTTGGATTCTGGGTCAGATTCAACCAATCAGAACGATTGGAGAACATTTGGGGCATGTCCAGAGAAGTCACAAATCACATGATGCTGTCTGGTTATTATTAGCTCTGGAAAGCCCCTTTTATAACATGATTGGCCAAATGAGGTGTCAATCCAATTCTGAGGGCCTAGTCTGTCAAATAAAAGCATCGTAAGAGCGGACTGCAGTGCATTGTTGCCAAGTCCACTTATTATAAGTGACTTTGGGCTTGTTTTTTTCTGAAGTCGCTTGCAAATCTCGTGAGTCACGGGTTGCGGTTTTTTGGGCTTGTTTTTGAACGTCAAGTTGCTTATTTGGGCTTGACTTTCTTTCAGAGTGAAACTCCTTGATTATCTCTCGGCACCCAATAATAAAGCAAAAGATGAGTGGTAGGTAATTTTTCCCTTCCAAGCCCCCGTTTCCTGTTTATCGCTCACGCACAAGTTGACTGGAGCACACCCAAACAAACACTCATAACAGCCCAGAGTGAGGAGGCAGCGCAAGAATGAGCTCCAGTAAGTGGGGAAAATATAGAAAAAATATAATAAAGAGTGGGAGAAAGAGAGCACACTAAAAAAGTGGATCCGAGCTGAGCTGGGAGACAGTGGCACAAAAAGTGGGTATGCACTATATGCAATGCATAGGGGCGCCAAAGTGATGCGGCAAGATTATTTTTCATTTTCTGTACTTAACAGCTGTGCATATCACATGATCAATAACAGAGGCACAGCACTGATCAGGCACACCTGTGCGCCTTCACCTCCCCTCCTCCTGTCGCCCCCTTTATACATACACACACACACCCACACACACATTTTTTTTGTTTGTGATTGATGGAAAATAAAAGCCTGTATTTTATAAGTCCATGAGTAAGTGAGATCTGCACAATAAACTTTGAGAGGGTATGTTGTGTGTGGGGGCGGGGCTAAAATTATGTCCGTATACACCTCAGAAAGTAAGAAAATGAGTACACCCTTCACATGTCTGCATATACTTAAGTATATCTTTTCATGGGACAACACTGACAAAATGACACTTTGACACAATGAAAAGTAGTCTGTGTGCGGCTTATATAACAGTCTTCATGTAGCACAGCAATTCATCTTTTAAGATCCTCAGAGAGTTCTTTGCCATGAGGTGCCGTGTTGGAACTTTCAGTGACCAGTATGAGAGAGTGTGAGAGCTGTACTACAAAACTGAACACACCTGCTGCCTATGCACACCTAGTAACACTAACACGTCAGATGACATTTTGGAGGAGAAATGACAAGCAGTGCTCAATTTGGACATTTACGGGTGTAGTCTCTTAGGGGTGTACTCACTTTTGTTGCCGCTGGTTTAGACATTAATGGCTGTTATTTATTTTGACGGAAGAATAAATTTACACTGTTATATAAGCTGCACACAGACTACTTTTTATTGTGTCAAAGGGTCATTTTGTCAGTGTTGTCTCATGAAAAGATATACTTAAATATCTGCAGAAATGTGAGGGGTGTACTCACTTTTGTGATACACTGTAGCTCAGAAAGTAGCTGCAGTCCTGATAGGAGACGTATCAAAGGCATTCGGCAGATTTTGCACGTGTGAAATATGTGCTCACCATGCTGATTTAATTCAACATGCTAATACACAAAAAACAAAACACACACAAAAAAAAAACAACAAAAAAAAAATGTGCACCCTGCTCTTCTATGAGGCTAAGAAACATGGGTTTCACTGCTCCAAAACACAATGAGACAAAACAAAGAAATGAGCTATACTGCTATAGAGCTATACTGTTTAAAAGTGGCCTCAGTTTTACACAATGTTGTGGGTTGCCAGTTGGGCTTATTTTGGGCTTGTTTTCATAGGGCTGGTTGCTTGTTTCTATTGCGAGATCTGGCAACACTGCGCAGCGTTGCTGTGGCGCTATGAGGCTTCAAATTCGAAAAACACTACAAACGGCCCACCCGCAGGCCGTTTGTAGTTGCCAGTTAACAGGTTAAAGAATTATATTCAACAACCAACGGTTCACAAGACAGCTGCACTACCTGCTAAATGTGTGTAATATTAAGGACACACATGAACATCAACAGGGACAAACAAAGTGTTACGGGCCCCAGGAAGGGTGGCACCATAACAAAAATGAAATCCCTGCAAACACAGGTAAGGTTCAGGAGCAATGAAGAAGCAGTGCGCTCGGTTTGCCTTCCAGATTGCTACTGATTAGTGGGCGGAAGTTCACTCCCTAAAGCAGCCAGGGTGCGTCTTCCCTGAAATCAACAGTTCCACCTGAGGTGTTGCTCCAACTTTACTGTCCTTCTTGTATAGTCCATGTTGCACAATAAATCATCACAAATATTGGTCATGTTTCCAAAATTATTTTGAGTTCTTGTTGCTGGAAATAACAGATAAGCAAATTAAATAAATGAAATAAAAAGATTAACACAAAAGTGGCCACACAATTTTGGTGTGCAACAGAAGAAAATTATGAACTCCAAAACTCAATAAATTCTACAATAAACTCCCAATAAATTCAGCATCAGTGCAGCAGATTAACAACACCTACATGTGGTGTTTGACAAAAACAAACTCTTTGAAGGAGTCAAAGCTCAAATCCAGCTGCATCCTGATGTTGAAGCTGCTTCTGATTTGGACCAAGCTTGGTTAGATGCTCACTAAGTAGACTTGCAGTGTCTTTACGGCGTCTGTACACAACCTATGGAAGAGGCTAACCTCATGTTCGCATTTATGCTTGAGTAACTGGATCATCTGTGTTAATTACCTTGTGGTCGTGTGCTGTTGTTTTATATGCAGTGCTGGATGAGATTTTTTTTGGTCTTCGCTTTTTTTGGCTGCAAACATATTTGTCCCTGTTTTTTTACTTTCTTCATTCCCTCACGTCATTCCGATAGTTTCAGCAGTCTCCCTCAAGGAATTTGCTGACAGTTGTGAGTCCTTATATTGATGCTTTGATCATTATTCCTGATTGTTATTCTCTGACTGTTAAAGTAGCCGGAAACGACGGAACAGGTTAATCACAACATTGGGGCTGAGTGGACCCGACGAGTAGTCACATTTCTCCTGAGGTGAATGTCAGGTTACATCGGTTCAGAGTGGTTTCTGTAGATATTGCGCGCTTCTCAGGGGGACTTTGATGTTGGTGTTTTTTCCTGACTGAGAAGTGTTCCACACATGTTTTCATCATCCACACGACACTCGCTTCTGTGCTATGTAGTCAAAGAAACTCCATATGGGACTCTGCTGCTTTCTCCGCAGACCGCTGCCATTACTTTTCGACCAGTGTGGTGAGCGCACGCACGCACGCACGCACACAGCTGCCTGATGGCACTCCCAGCTTAAACTTGGAGAGTGGAAAAATGATCACTCCACAAGGCTTTTAAATAAAATGACAAACAAGAAAAGAAAGGTAATTTTATCTATAATTTCAGTTAGTTTTAGTTAGTTTTATAAACTCATGAAGGAATATACTCACGGTATATGTTTGCCCTTACCTTATGTACATTTATTCCTTGGCACCCACATCAGTGAAGACCTCACCTGGACCTACAACACAGCACAGACTGTCAAGAAAGCTCAGCAGAGACTCTTCTTCTTAAGGAAACTGAGGAAATTCGGATTATCCCCCAAGCTCCTCAGCAACTTTTACAGATGCACTGTGGAGAGCATCCTAACAAACTCCATCACGGTGTGGTATGGAAACTGCACCAGTCAGGACAGGAAGGCTCTCCAGCGTGTCATCAAAACAGCACAATTCATCTGTGGAGCTGCCTTCCCATCACTACAGGACACTTATAATACCCGGGTAATAAAGAGGGCACACAACATCATCAAGGACCGTACCCACCCACAGCACACACTGTTCACACTCCTGCCGTCTGGCAGACGTTACAGGAGTGTGAAAGCAAGAACAACCAGACTAAAAAACAGTTTCTATCCACAGGCCATCAGGCTACTGAACCACTGACTGATTACCAAACTGTGATTACCTGCCTTTCTTTCATCTGTATATATCTGTATATATTGCACTTGCTTTATTATTTATTTATTTTTATTTTCTACTTTTACTTTCCTAATATACTAGTTCTTAAATTTTATTTTAACTTAGTTGCTTATTTCAATTGTTTGTAAAGCAGTCGAAAGTAAGAATTTCATTGCTCAGCATAACCACAGTGTTTTGCGGTGTACATGACAATAAACTTCTTGAATCTTGAATCTTGAATTTATTTGCCTGAGAAATTTGTCTTAGACTGGAAGATAAACATAACTGATTAAAAATACAGAAGCTTATAATGTTTAGTGTCATCAGGAACTTTGTGTTCTCACTGGGAAACAGACCACACTGATGGAGACTACACAATGATAGAAATGGAGACGTCGAGGTCACCGAGCTGTTGAAGGTGTCTGTTTCCCACATATTGTTTTGTATAACTCCCGAGTTGTCTCCAGGCTCTTTCTATGCCTCCCTCACTGACTCCAGGCTCTTTCATCGCTTCCCTCGCTATCTCCCGGCTCTTTCCTCTCCTCCCTCATCATCTCCAGACTTTACTCTCGACTCCCTTGCCATCTCCAGGCTCTTTCCTCTCCTCCCTTGCTGTCTCCAGGCTCTTTCCATGCCTCCCTCACTGACTTGAGGCTCTTTCATCGTCTCCCTCACTGCTTCCAGGATCTTTCCTTGACTCCCTCACCCTCTCCGGGCTCTTTCCTTGCCACCCCCAATTTCTCCAGGCTCTTTCCTCACCTCCCTCGCTTTCTCTAGGCTCTTTTCTCGACTCCCATATCCTCTCCAGTCTTTTGTCTTTTTTCCAGGCTCTTTCCTTGCCTCCCTTGCTGACTCCAGGCTCTTTCCTTGCCTCCCTTGCTGACTCCAGGCTCTTTCCAGCCACCCTTCACTGTCTCCAGGCTCTTTTCTCGCCGCCATCACTGTCTCAAGTATTTTTCCTCTCCTCCCTCGCTTTCTCCAGGCTCTTTTCTCGACTCTCTTATCCTCTCCAGTCTTTTGTCTTTGTTCCAGGTTCTTTCCTCGACTCCCTTGCAGTCTCCAGGCTTTTTCCTTTACTTCCTTGCCATCTCCAGGCTCTTTCTTCGACTTCCTCACTGTCTCCATGATCTTTCCTTGCCTCCCTCCCTGTCTCCAGCTTCTTTCCTCGACCCCCTCACTGTCTCTAGGTTCTTTTCTCGACTCCCTCACTGTCTCTAGATTCTTTCCTCGACCCCCTCACTGTCTCCAGCTTCTTTCCTCGACCCCCTCACTGTCTCCAGCTTCTTTCCTCGACCCCCTCACTGTCTCTAGGTTCTTTTCTCAACTCCCTCACTGTCTCTAGGTTCTTTTCTCATTTCACTTGCTGCCTTCCTCACTATCTCCTTCCTTCACTGTTCTGTACTTATGCCTCCATACTTTTTCCTCCACCCATGTTACCTGTCTTCAGCCCCATCTTTTACCCTTCTTTCCTGTGTTCTTTCACCCTCATCCCTTCTTTTATTGCTCCCTGTCTTCTGCACTCCATTCTTATCTTTTTCTTTCCTTTCTCTTTTCATTCCTCTCTTTATCCCTCCCTCTTGTCTCCCTTTCCTATTTTCATCTTGTTATTACTCCCCTTGCGTTCCTTTCTTCCAAGCTTCCTCCGTTTTTTACCATCATCCTTCTTCACCTTCTCCCTTGCCTATCTTGGTGGTACTTATCTTTTTCCGTTCCTACCTCCGAGACTTTATTTTCCTACCCTATCTCATTGTCTATTTTCCTCCCTATATCCCTATATTTCTTTCTTATTCCTTATCTTTTCTTCCTTTTCTTTTTTCTTTCCTCCCACTGCATCTTCAATCTTCAGTTCTAATCTTTCCCTCTTTTTCTTCCCCCTTTCTTTTCCCTTTCTCCCTCTTCTTTCTTACTCTTCCATTGCACTGCCTTCGTGTCTTCTTAATTCTGTCCCTCCTTACCTTTTCCCTCTATGTTCCTTCCTATGTCTCTGCCTCATTCTTCATCCTTACTTTCTTCCTTCCTTCCTTCCTTCCTTATTTCTTACTTCCTTCCAATCCTCCCTCGTTTTCTCCCTTCATCCCCCTCTTTTGACTTTCCTCCCACACTCCCTCCCTCCAATCTTTTTTTTCTATTGTTCTCTCTCTCCCTTTTTGACCTCTATCTACAGTATCTCTCTTCCTATGCTCCTGTTTTTGTCCCTCCTTCACTGTTTTCTTCCCCTCCTATCTTCCTTCTTCCCCCCTTACTGTCTCCTTGCCTTCAGTCTATATCCTGCTTACTTCCTCCCTCCTTTTTCTTCCATCTCTCCATTCATCCCTATCTTCCTAATAATCTTCCTCTATTCCTCCTTTCCGATCTTCCTTCTGATCTTCCTCCCTGCCTCCCAAACTTCCTTTGACATGCCTCCAATCTTTTCTTCCCTCCCTCCTTGTCTTCTCCTTTCTTCCTCCTTCCCTATATGCTTCAATCTTTCTCCCGTTCTTCCTCTTCATCCCCCTATTTCCCTGTTTTCCTCCCCTGCTGTTCTCCTAACTATATCCCTCACTCCCATTCTTCACTATCTTCCACTCCACCTACCTACTGTGGGGAGATAAACTATTTAGCATTATGTGTATTAGTTACATTTGCTAACAATTATTTGTATTATTTATATTTGTTAGTTTTATTTGTATTTAGCAGTATATACTTATTAGTGAACTGAAGCAGACTTTTCCTTCTCAGTGTGCAGGCTGGTTATTCCTTAGGTGTGGTTGTATAGAAACCAGTGTAGGAATTGTAAAAAAGGTCAAAGGGTAAATTCTTTAGAAGAAGTGGAGGATGGGGCATATAAGCAGAAGAGAGACGGTGAGAAGGTTAGACTGGATGGGGCAGAGGGACAGGGAGGTAAGGTCTGATCTAGTCTCTCAGATATCTGATTTAACATGTTTTATGTCATATGCTTGAATAAATGTTTATATTATGACGTGAGTATTTGCACGACCTGTGTGTTTCTTTCTACCATCAACGAACCTGGGTGGGATCACTAAATTGGAAGTTTTAAACAAAGTAAAGATTTCTTAAAGTAGGATTGGAAAACAGATCCCAACACTACCTACCTCCCTCCCTCTCTATCTGTCTTTATGCTCTTCTTTCTTTCTTCTCTGTCCTTTCACCCCCCAACCTGTCGCAGCAGATGACTGCCCCACCAGACGGAGACAAGAGGGTCAGGGCATTGTGGAGCCAGATTCCAGCTCCTAGCCAAAACAGTTTGCTGATAGTGATGGAAGTTCATCAGCAGCCGTGGTACACCAGATCCAGCTCACACAAATCACAGAGGGCAGAGAGGAAGAGCGTCCATCACACATTGTCCTGGAGAGATATGATTACCAGCCCAAGGCCGGATAGGGAGCTGAATTCCTGATAATGCAGATGTTGTTTTGGAACAGACTGCTTGTTTTTTTGGTTTTTTTTCCAACAGCTTTCAGGTTCACAGGGGAACCCATTCAGTAAAATCCAATAATCCAAAGTCATTAGTTACCATCCTCGCTGTGCAGGAACTGAACCTTATCTCCAGATCTAATCCCTCTCGCCTGCGAGCATGTTCTCAGCTGGACTATGCATCCACTTCACGGCTCAGGTCCAACAGGCTTTGAGTCTGCGTCTGTGCAACTCTGCAGAGCCCATCCACCTGGGTCTGCAGCCTCGGCAGATGTCAAATTGCTGCCCAGATTTTCTTAATTTCCCGGTAAATCAAGTATCCTCCAAGCCCAAACAGAAGTGATCCCATTACCAAGTAGCTGAATATGTATACGTCTTCCACGTCCTCAACCTCCAGAGCTGAGAGGCACACAGGTCTCCACGAGCTCCAAGAATCAATGACGTAGCCGACGGGGTCTGTTCCACTCGGACACACAGGCTCCCCTTTCCCCGATCTCATAGTGGAGAAAATTTGATCAATGGTGTTTAGGGCCCAGTTTGCCAGATCCATGTTGCTTCTTAATCTTATTCTTATTCGGACAGTGTGTAAGAGACGCTCTTACAGCAAGCAGCAAGCAGGACAGATGGGGGAGGGCAGGGAGGCAGGAGAGAGATAGCATGCCACCGTCCCCGTCAGAGAGCAGGAGGGCCTGGAGTAATCGATATGGAGTAATCGATGGAGTAATCGATAGAATACTTGATTACTAAAATAATTGATAGTTGCAGCCCTACTTATATTCAGAAAGCTATAGTCAACTTTAGTTTTCAGCACCAGTGGAGCTATGAAAGGCCTTCAAGAATACAAACCTACAGTTCCCAGCAAGATGATATTCTCCTGTTGTTGCATTAAAAACGTGATAATTTATGCTTACAACATGGTGGCTGATATTCCAACATAGGAAATGCTTTTAACAGCTGATCGATAAAAAAATCTGTTTTTGTTGTGTATGCTTTATATGTGACTTCTGCAAACCCATTAGTGGAAGGAAACGACACTCTGGGACACATTAAATACATGATATAAGTGTAACTCTTCTGGATTGTATGCAAAAATTATAACTCTATCGATCTAATAAGTCCTGATTTAGAGTTCTGCATTGGTCCTACGTACATAACTGAAAATCCCCTCTGAACCTAATCTTACATGCACCTTGAGAAATGTAACTACACCTCCACACTACACCTTTGAGTTGCTAGAACCCTGTAGTTACCATGGCCACCACTGACAGCAGATAAGTAAGTAAGTTGTTTCTCTGCCATTAGATTGAGGGCAGATCGATCCAAATATTGATAATATTGATACCAATGTTGGTATTGGTATTGATCAATACCAGTGTAATGAGATCAATATTTTAGCTTCAGTTTCTCTTATGTATGCAGTGCTGCGGTTTCATCAAAGATGCAATCTGACTGACTGTTTAAGTGCTGCTCCTGTCACAGCACAGAGCAGGCACACTTTGCTCCTCCCCACAGTGTTTTGACGTGAAACTGTAAAGTGACACATAACATATTTTACTTGGGAAAAAAAAGGAATTTGATATAAAACATTTAAAGCAAATTCCTTTCTTTTGTACACCTTGTTTATTTAAGAAAAAATCCAGAAAATAAGTGAATGAAGGGATAATTTTTTATTACATTTTTGTATTATTCTTTGTGAACACTCTACCTGGAAAAAAAGTTTGCATTTGTTCTTGAGTGGTGGTTTTGTACACTTCATTTACGAAAGAAAAAAAAAATCCAGACATCAATGTATGGGGAAAATTGTTTTGTTAATGTTCTGTTGTTTCAGAACAATAACTTTTATTTTGATAAAGTATTTTCTACTTACCTATAAACTTTGTCCAATATGATCCTGGGTATTAACTAATTAATGGTCCAAAGGAAAAAAATCACAAACCAGTTCAACTTAATGAAAATTCTTCATGATTATTAAAAACTATCGGTATCTGTATCGGTGATACTGCCCTGTATTTACTTGGCATATTGCAAACCACTACATTGAGCAGCGCATACACGAGGAGTGATTGACAGTGCTAAGACCCTCCTCCAGGCTCTGATTGGCTGTTTTTGACCAGGAGCGGTTCAGGGGGGAGGTGGAGGAGCTCAATTTTTTTCACAGATTATCTGTCTCATACTGTTGGGACATGGTGACAGTTTTAACAAACATGTAACAAACAGATTTTTTGTTACATTCTGCAGCTTTAATCTGTATAAGAAACTTGTGGCTTTAGTTCTTACTGTCGATGATTGCCATTTTTTCAGTTTTACACATTTAGCTATGTGGTTTTGAAATAGCACTCATTTTCACAAAGATTGTTGTTGGTTTAAAAACAAAATAACTTTATGTATTGTTTATGAAAGGCAGAGAAAAGTAAAGACTATTGTGATGAACTATGAATAATTGTTTTACATTCTGTGATAAATGATGGAAGTCACCCAAAGATGATTATATTTATTTGAGCTGTGAGTGTTTAATATCAGGGTGTTTTATGGGAATGTGGATCTTTCAGATCAATTTTAGAAGTGATTTTGATCATGTTTCACATTTTATTGTGACATGTAGTGTCAGGCACTGGTCTTATCTTGTCTCGTCTTGCCCTCCCCCAGTCTCGGTCTCGACTCGGTCTTGGACGCCAAAAGTCTTGGTCTTGTCTCAGTCTCGATACACTCTGATCTTGGACTTGTCTCGGTTTCGGGTTAGGTGGTGTTGACTACAACACTGCTGGAGAAATCGAGAGAGGAGAGGAAAGAGCCTGAAAAAAGACAGAAGACTAGAAGTGGTGAGGGAGGCGCGAAAGGAGCCTGGAGACAGTGAGAGAGGTGAGGAAAGAGGATACAAAAAATATAGGAGAGTAGAGACAGTAAAGGAGGCAAGGAAAGAGCCTTGAGACAGCGAGGGAGTCGCTAAAACAGCCTGGAGACAATGAAGGAGTCGAGGACAGAGCCTGGAAACAGTGAAGGAGGTGAGAAAAGAACCTGGAGAAAGTGAAGGACGTGAGAAAAGGTACTAGAGACAGTTAAGGAGTTGCGAAAAGAGCCTGGAGACAGCAAGGGAGGTGAGGCAAGAGCCTGTAGACACTGAGGGAGGCAAGAGAAAGACCTGTGACCTTTAACACACACTCTATTAATGCAATGTCACAATAACATCAAAAACCCCAAAACAACAGACATCACATGTACACTCACAACCCCTGAAACCCCTCGAAACTCAAGTAAGAAATCAAAGAAAGAAAAAAAAGATAAGCAAAAACAGCCAGTATGACAAATTCAAAAGCCTACAACCAGCTTCCCATCCACAACGCTACACAAGACACCATCAACTCCCCAAACAGACACAAAACCCTCAATATCAGACACCATATCATAATATACCCACTCCAGCTTTAACTGTGTAGCAAACCAGACCTCTGAATATAAGACTAAAATCCACAGACCCCGTCCTTTTCATCTCATTGCGTCTTGTTAGCCAGATGCTCATTTGAGCATGATCTATGAGGAAATTAATCAAACAAACCTTACAACGGTGGAGCACAGAATACCTAGGACAAAAAACAAGTAGACCATCATCCAGCACCACCCTGAAACCATTAAACCAGTACTACAGCAAAGTAAAAAGGGTAGCTAGTCTTAGCCATCTAAGCCACAAGTGCTCCAGAGTCTCCTCCGCCTGGCAAAAAGAACACACACAGGAAGCTCGTAGTCACTATTTTCCTGGCTCTGATTTCCATCTGTCAGTGAGGCCAGGCTCTCTGGCCAAAGCTCATTTGGCTCACAGGCTTTTCTCTCAGTCACACAGGTGGGTTGGTCTGCCCTATTCTGAGTGTCTCTCAGATGCTCCAAACCTCTGATCTCTGTGCAAAACCTCAGTTTTGCATACTTGGCAGCTATTGAGTTCAACACTAGAACTCCCAGAATTTTAGGACTACTAGAACTCCTATAGGTGGTCATTTTGTTCACCATACATTATTTGCTTAAATTTATAAAAAATCAGTATCATATATAGAAATATTATTTATAATCAATAAAAACATCAAAGAATACATGGATCTGTAACGTTACCAATCAACTAAAGATGCTTGTGGCAAGGAACATCAGTAGCGGGAACATATGTGTGTGTGTAGATTCTCAGTCATCCAGGACGTGGTTTTCTCGACAGCTTGAAATAAGGTGAGTGAACTTCTTTAAATTTTTTTGAAGTTGGTTTTCCTCTTATACAAAAAGCTTCTTCAGGTGGAGAATCCCAGGAATATAAACCCAAGTGGGAGTTGTCCCCTATGGAGGTGGTCATTGACCCATTATTATTTATGGGCTGTTGCACATAAGCTAAGGTGTAAAAAAGGTGTGCGTCATTACCACCAGGGTTTTCAGGTGGTATTGGAATTTCAGCTCCAATCTTTTAGCTTTCAGCATTCACACTGCAGTTTCTCCTGGAAAAGCTTTTTCTAGTTTCATTTTGTCATTCAGACAGAGCAGCATTTGAATGATGACATGTACTATGGGGAACATTTGTGGTACAGTGGAACATATACTGCATTGTTTCTTAAATTGGAGGCTAAGTTTTGATGACAGCTCACCTGCCATTTGCTGTTAGATCCTCTTATTTTTGTCAATTCCTGAAAAGTGGAAGACAGTTATTTATGTACAGACTTCCTAAATATATTTGTCTGATTATTGTGATTGTATTGTTTGAGCTGGTTGAAAAATGGGATGCCATCCCTCAACAGCGTGTGACCCAGCTGTTGAGGTGGCAGGCTGTTGTGGCTGTGTATGCGTGGTTCTTCCACGTGTTACTGAGGCCCCTGTTTATTAAATGAATGAATTGTCAATGTGTCTTGTTTCTTTACATTTCAATCATCCAATCAAATAAATGACACCAAACAAGAGTCAAGAGTAGAATAAATTATTTAGCATTGGCAGAGAAGATTTGGTTTTTCAAGGGCACAGCCCACATTCTCAACTCTGCTGCTCAGCCCACAAATGCATTTTCACTACAAATGTGGAAACAAATAAGGGTAAATAAACAAGCTTATGGGATTAAATCTCATGTAGACTCTGAACATCATTATGTGTGGTAATTTTATATCTGCTGATGCAACCAAGTTCATAATTCACAAAAAACAATAACTTGAATTCTACTGTTTTTCCAGGTACAAATGTCCCCTGCTGTAATGAGTCTGATTTTTATGTTTATCTGCTGCGTGAACTTACACACTACATAAAATGAAGACTCTGACACATAACCTGCTGTGATTGGTGATCTCTGCTAATGCAGTTAGGTTCATAAATAAGGAAAAAACTCTGAAATAGTTCAAATTTTGCTCAGTTATTGTAGGCACATGTGTGCCCTGCTGTAATTGAGTTTGATTTTAATATTACTCACTGTAAGAACTTCCATGTTGCATACACCCTTTGAGAGTACTACAACGATCACAATAATACTTAAGTGGCTGTGACTAGAGACCACTGCTAGATGAACACAATATTAGCATTAGAGTTAGGGCTAGGGTTAGGGTTAGGGTTGGGCATGCTGATGTGGGAGGCCTCCCTGCAAAGCATGCGTCATATTTTTGAGTCACAGTCTAAGCTAATTGTGTAATGTTAACGACTAAGCATGAGTTACAGTAATCCCTCACTTATCGCGGGTGTTACGTTCTAGGACCACCCACAATACGTGAAAGTCCGCTAAGTAGGAATGCTATATTTATTTTAATACTTATACATTATTTTAGTAGTTATACACCATTTTAAGTTTTTATAAACCCTCCCCACACACTTATACACCAAATATATACATTACTGTACAATACGTACTACGCATGTGAAGAACGAGTACCGCAAAAATCCGCGAAACAGTGAAAATACCACAATAAATAGTTTACACTAATATTGATTGAAAACCCGCGAAACAGCGAGTCCGCGAAGTAGCGAGGGATTACTGTATTGTAGGTGCACACAGGTACAGACTGACTGACTTTGAAAGTTAATGACTCTTTGTTCTCCTGATCACTGCTGATCAGTTATGTGCAGGCCTGTTTGAGCCTTTATCACAACATTTATTCTGTTACAGAACAGAGCTATAAAATTCACACAGTCAACTCAATTTTTCATTAATAGTTGTTTTATGGTTAATTTGCCATAAATACAACAAAGGTAGAACCATCTTTCATTTGAGTGTATGTCTCTGCATTCAGATTTGTCAAATGTACATTTTCATCAGGTTCAGGTCTGATTCTAATCAATGAATCACAGAATCATGTTATATGAGGCCATGCATGGTTTTTATTTCCATATAAAAAAAATCACTGTCAGTAAATCTGGATATTATATTTAAATCTGGTCATTTCACTAGATACAGTGTGTATATATTAATCTGCAGGCTGAGGGGGTGCTTTTTGTTCCATCTTTATCCGTACCTGCTCGGGAATTTTCGTCTTTACCTGTTTCTTCTCGGAGTTTTTCTCTCAACACACTATTAATAAAAAGTTGGTCATACAATAACACGCCATTGCTTCACATTGAAAAGGCTGTAGGGACTAAATGGCGTTAGATGCCACAGAAACAGCCTAAAAATGACACGCTAAATGTTATTTTAAAAAGTGTTCTGCGGGTTATGCACACGTCACGTCAGACTGCGTTGTTTCCTGCCGCCTGTGGGGCGCTTGTTTTGGAAACGCTCATATAGGTCATATTTCAGGGTCTGCGGAAATGACTGATACTGTCGGTTGGACTGCAGGACTTGTTGGATTCAAGACACAGCAGTAAAAATCAGAAGCTGGTTTAGTCACAACACCAAGGAAGAAGGAACAGGGGCTTTACTGAGAATGACCTCCATCTTTTAGCCTACTTCACTTTGTCAGACAGGGTTTATTTATATAAAAAAACAAAAAAAAACAAACATAAAATAGGATTTATTCAAGTGACTTCTTGATTCATCATGTCAGGCAGTAATTAAGCTCAACTTTCCCTCAAAATTAGTAAATAACAGTACATTCATGACTTGATTTGGGTGTGTGTGTGTGTGTGTGTGTGTGTGTGTGTGTGTGTGTGTGTGTGTGTGTGTGTGTGTGTGTGTGTGTGTGTGTGTGTGTGTGTGTGTATACCAAGCCCCAATAACCACTGGTATGTTGAATGCCAGAGCAGCTGACCTGAATGATAAGTTCATGGCTACGCTGGAAACCTGGACCAAGGCCAACTACCAAGACTACGTGAAGCACCCTCTGAAGGTATACTAGAAGGTGCAAATGCAGCACTATCCCTACTTTGATCATGACTGAAACCAATCAGCTGATTTATACCATAGCAGCATACCCTCCATGGAAAAAAAAAATAAGAACAATAAGAATAATACAAAATAAACATGTCAAACACGTGCACACCTCGTGACACATACAGTACATTGTCATGGACTAGAAAATTGTATTTTTAAGAGTGACTACATCTGTTGTGTTTGCAGTGTGAGTCTGTAAAGGAGTGAAAGCCCAATGTTACTGTGCTGCTTTCTTTCAGGATCAGTATTGATGGTCACTGGTCACAGAGCCAAAAAAAAAAAAAAAATGACTGATGTTAATACAAAAAAAGATAAAAATAAGATCTCTACAAGATATAGTGTTTATTTAGATACTAAAATATAAAATTATAAAAACTACTTCCCGCTGTTTTTGTTACATATTCTACCCTGGTGTTGTTTTGCATTTATCTCCCTCCTATGACTCATGCTTTCTCCTTTGACTAAAGTTTGAGTCCATTTTCACAGACACACATGGACAGATGACACTCCAGACTGGCTGATGTGTGTTTTGTAACTTGACCTTTGGCTCATCCGCTCAGGCGGACCAACTGCCATGTGCTACAGATCACTCATGTCTGTGTGTGACTTGTATTGGCGTGTATATGACAGTGCTCTATACCCTCCATATTTCATGTCCACCATGTTATATTAACAGTGAGTTTGTTCATGTTTGTGTCCATTTCTAAACACAAACAGAATTTCTTTTGCAAGTTTATGAAAAATTAATTACTAGAATTTGTCATTTAAATAATGTGTACTCAGACCTCATGTCAGGACAAAAATTGAACCATCAAACCTGATGAACTTTCTGTACATGTCAAACTGTCCAACAGAAGAAGTTTGAACTAACAAAACACTTCACAGTGTCCATTAAGTTCAATGGAAGCTTTTGTCAGAGAGGTGAACAAGCTATAAGATGAACAACATCAAGGAGCAGTACCAATGGAAAACACAACTAGAGGTTAAGATCAAAGCAGCATGGAGCGCAGTTAGCCAGCTATCAGAGCTGCAGAAAGGAAGGAAGATGTACAGCATTAATACCAATAATCATGAAATAGTTTGAGAGACTATAATGAATCACATCAAGACCTCCATCCCTTCTGACCTGGACCAGAACCAGTTTGACTATAAAACCAACAGATGCCCTGAGGACACCCTCTCACTCCTGTTCCATACTGCACTGACACACCTGGAGAACCCCAACACTTATAGTGTTTGTCGACTTCAGCTTGTACTTCAATACTGTCAACCTGGGCAGGTTGGTTGACAAGTTGCTGACACTGGGCCTGGATTGCCACCTTTGTAGCTGGATTAAAGATTTTTTTTCTCCAGCAGACCACAGCACACAAGACGTGGAGACCTCTACTGATCTACTATCATCCACAACACTGCCACTCCCCCAAGGCTGTGTTCTCAGTCCACTCCCACTGCATGAAAAGTGGGTTTTTCAACAGTTTCTTGTATGTAATATTGCCGCACGCCTTGAGCTTTAGGGCTCTCAGCAGGAGGCTTTGGCCAGAACAGTAAACTGTAGGGAAACTGCCGTGGACTCTCTGTGTCAGTGCTCCCTCAGCTCCCCCCTCTCCTCAGGTCTAGGGCAGGCTCTCATATGTAAAGGAGGTTTCTGTGAGTCATACAAATGCAAATCAAGTACTCACCAGTGGTCACCAAGGTGCCGTTTACACGAGACCGTTTTCATTTTGAAACGGTGTCGTTTTGATGCGTTTCGGCCTTGCGTTTACACGACAACGGTGTCGTTTTGATGCGTTTCGCCCTTCTGTTTACACGACAACAGAGTGAAAACGATGTGTTTCAGAAACGGGGTCCAGAGTGGAGCGTTTCAGAAACGCACCGGCTTGCGTTTTCGTGTAAACACTTGAAACCGGGGTGATTTGAAAACGCTCGACTCGCACATGCGCACTATGGTTGCGACGGCCAGTTTTTCGCGCACGCGCAAACTGATAAACAGTACTCGCGGATTCACGAGTGCTTCTTATGCTTTTCCTGTGTTTTTACCGTTTTGTAATTCAGCGTTGTGTGCAGCAGCGATCCAACCTCATCATCGGTCCACACAAAACCTCTCACATTGGCCGTTTTGTTTGTAATGAACAATTTGCCGCACTACCTACTGTGTCACTCCACGCATGCGCGTCTTGCGTAAACAAACTTTGCAAAGAGAAAACCAACGCCAGCTTGTGGCCTGGCATGGGAACTACATCGTTTTCATCGTTTCACATGTCCTCGTGTAAACGCGGATCGTTTCTGAAACGCCATCGTGTAAACGAAAGGCTGAAACGCATCAAAACGACACCGTTTCCAGTGAAAACGGCTTCGTGTAAACGGCACCCAATACTCACCAGTGGTCTACCCCTCCCAACAGTTGTAAGCAGCATATTTTTATTTTGAGAGATTTGTTATCAAATTTACATTATCATCTTTTAAGCCTTTTTCCATTACAATGTGACTACACATAAATTATACAGCGAAACATTCAAACAAGACTAAACTCAGAAGAAGTCATTCTATTTTATAAATTAGTATTATCTAGTTGGAAATATACTTTTGGACGTTTTCAGCTTTTGTCCCTTTTTCCAATAAGGCTGTGAGCTTCTGTCTGTGAGCTTCTGTCTGTGAGCTTCTGTCTGTGAGCCTTTGTCATGGAGTTTTTTGTGAACCCTGAACTTTAGTGGACTGAGGGAGATAAACAAAGGCTATAACTTGATTTTGGTGACACTACAAGCATTATTTTCATTGAAAAGCATACTCAGTTTTCAGTCTAATTCACTGTAACAAAAAGTCTGTCACACCATCATCCTCTCCTGTGCAGTGGCTTCCCAGCTAGCATTGAACATTCAGACAACATCCCATGAACGCTGCCATAAACGTTCAGTGAATGTTCACATGCATTAATGACATTAAAGACTACCAAGGCAGATGGAATAAGAAAACATATAAACATATAAAACATATAAACTTTTATTTTGCTATACATGGATGTACATAAGAGATATCAGCAAAACCTTCATGAGAAAAATCTAAAAAACAAACAAAAAAAAAACCAGACAGTGGATGTGTGTCTTCCAGCTCATAGGGGGTCGTTTTGACTGTTGGGTTTTCTCTGTATTATTGTAGGGTCTTTACCCACAATACAAAGCGCCTTGAGGCGACTGTTGGTTGTGATTTGACGCTATATAAATAAAATTGAATTGAATTGAATTGAAATGAATTGTATTCCGTGTGGCAGCGTCCTCACCTGTGATTGGACAATACAGATTACGTGCGGGATCACGCTGAAGGTCTCGCAAGACCAAAGGAAATCAGCACGGCCGTTCTCTTCCGTTCAAACTGAATGGCGTTCTTTGTCTACGCTGCTTTTCTGGTACGACAATGGAGGACATCTATATTTTCAACACCCCAGAAGCTCCTCGTGAAAGTGGGCCTCTCTACCGGCCAGCTTCAACCAGCCCCGCTGCAGACGAGAAGACACTGCTGGCTGCAATGAGTGGGTTATCTCTTGTTTTTTCGCAACTTAAAGACAAGATGGCGTCTATTGTGTAGAGACTCGATGCTCTGGACTCTAACAAAGAAAAGACGGCAGCACAATCCGAAAACCGCGGTAAGACTTGGTCGTTTCTAAAACAAAAATACTAAGAGTGGAGGAATGGTCACAGTAAGCTGACAGACGTATTGTGATTTGGTTTCTTATTTTTATTTCATCTTACAGGAAGCAGTTCCTGCATAACTCTGAATCCAATAAAAGCCGGTATGATCCTCTGCAGAGGTAAGAATCAGAAACAAAGCAGCAGTATTCAATGTGTGGAGGAGAGAAGAACTTCAAATGTTTTTACTCTTATTTATTTTCACCTTTATTTTCCACAGACTGTGTTCGCCTCACAACGCGAGTGTGAGTGTTCCTAATGCGTGGACCGTGATATAATTGTGTGTAAGTATCTATTGGTGTTGTTTGTTTGTGTGTTTTTTGCCTGGATATGTTTATGTATACACTGTGTTTATGCTCTTTATTTACAATGTACAAAAATGTTTTCCAGCTTCTTGTTAAACCTACAGACGGTTTTTTTCACAGACACACATGGACAGATGTCCATGTGTGCCACGTGAGGCTGCTACAGTCAGCCTCACGTTCAGGAAAAGGCGGCAGCCATTAAAAATCCTGCCCGGTGACGTGCAAGAAGGAAGCCGGTAAGACGTGTTGGATTGGATTGTTGGTCTGCTGTATTTGTGTAGTTAGCTTGTAAATGCAGTTTTATTTTTGGGAAATATTACTTATTGTTTTTTTTTACTTTATATAAAATCTGGCTTCTTTTGAAAAACCCAAAATGTATATAAAAAGGTGATGCAGTGAAGGTGAAAATAATTAACATTTATAGTTTCAGCAGCTGTAACATTTTGGGACCTAAAAGATAAAAAGTGTATAATCAGTTTAAAGGTGCCTCAAGGGTTAATGACCAAGATCACTGAAGTACTTTTATCAATGTTAAATTTTTTCAAAGTACTTGTTCATTTGTCTTTTATTCACAGGATGCAGGAGTTGGTACTTTGTCACATAACCATTGTTTTTGATGACAAAGATGGGCTGATTAATTTTTTTTTTTCTTTTGCACTCCGGGTCTTATCTGCTATGTGTGCATTCAAAGTCAAGAGACTTAAACTTTCAGTGTAGTTTCCAGATTTTTCACAATATTTCATATAGTTTCCTAATGACTTAATGTGTGCTCTGTGTCCACAGCTGCTGGAGGCGAGGACGAGTGTCCTGGCAGTGAAGGAGGTTGCCTTCCAGGATGGTGTCACCACTGACCTCATGTTGGATGAGGAGGATGGCGTCTCAGAGGGCGTATCGGGCTGGATTAAGACCTCCAAGCTTCCCCAGCCAGGAGCTCAGTGACCTCTGAGCCAAACTGCAAGACAGACTAGAAGCTCACCCTAAATACAACACTGTGCACCATAAGTGTTTGTATTCTGGACCATGCTCTGAGAGAAAGCCACCACCACATGGCCCAGAAGTACCAAAGCGTTATGTCATAATGTTTTTGTTGTTTTCTTATATATGATGTGTGTGTGTGTGTGTGTGTGTGTGTATGTGCATATTGCTTTGTAAATAAAAAAAAAAAAAGAAATTCAAACTTGTGCCTCACAATTTGTTTCTCTTAATTGAATTCCTTTTAGTTGAGGTTATTAGCATGGCATGAATACAACATAACATACAAGGTATATCACAGAAATAATAATTAAAAATAATTTTTATTACCGGGTTATTATTTATTAGGGAGGGGCTTACCCAGGCCTGTCTTTATAAAGGCCAATGGGGGACAGATCTACCAACCAATCACATGTGAGTGCTGAATTGTGATGGCATTTTTTCATCCAATGACAGAGAAGCCATGTGGCTCTGTTGCCGCTGCTTCGGCACCTCCCGCTGGCCGGCTCCCCCCGTACCTTTACCCCCCGCTGCTTCTGGTGGTACGTAAACGACCATATCCGTCTCAGGCGAACGGAAATGCGGATCCCCATATGCTGACGAAAGCTGCCATTTACTAGCAGCGCCCGCGTCAGTATACGGGGACGAATATGTTTATTTTCGTGCAGTGTCCTATACTCATTTTTTACACACGACTGTAATACAAACTACACATTCAAATTTGCAGATGACACAGCTGCAGTCGGGTTGGTAAACAACAATAATGAGGCAGTCTACAGATACGAGGTCCAGGCCCTCGCATCCTGGTGCCAGAACAATGACTTGCTCCACAACACCAACAAGACAAGGAAGCTCATCATTGACTTTAGGAAACATAAGGACACAGTACATGCCAATCTGATGATTGTTGCAGAAAAGGTGGAACAGGTGGAGAGCTTCAAGTACCTTGGTGTTCAACTCTCAAGGGACTTGACATGGGTAGTAAAGACCAGAGAAGTGGTGAAGAAAGCTCAGCAGAGAGTCTTCTTCCTGTGGTCCCTCAGGAAAGCAGGGCTCCCACGAAAACTCCTCATCAATTTCTGCCAATGCACCATAGAAAGTTTCCTGAGCTATGGATGCTGGTTCTCCAGCTGTACCTTCAAAACCTCTTCAGAACCCCCAGCAATGTTTTTTTTCTTTTTTGTTTTTTTCCAGAAAAGTGACTAGTGAGAAATTTAGTGACTTTTTCCTGTGACTTTTGAGGACTTTTTGAGATAGCCCGAAAAGCTGAAATCCAACGACGCTCTGTTTTGTGTGCATATAGTGCTCCCTTCATACGTACGGACTTCACTTCAGCACTGAGGGGACATCTTCCCCCACCACCCGGACCTCGCTGCAAACAAAGCTACAACTTTTTCAGAGATACTTGTCACAAATGGAGCCCTGCACCATAGGGTTCCCAGCTCTGCGGGAAGTCATGGTTCTAAGTATGGGTGTGCAAAGAAAGCAATATGCAGCAGTTAGTACTGGTGAGTTCAATGACCATTTTCAGGATTTTGTTGCTATTGAAAATAACATGTTTCTCTTTGACCCTGATGATGCTCCAGCACACCTGCAGCTACACCTGCAGCTGGAACTGACTGAGCTTCATTGTGACAGCAAATACCAGCTTTTCTCTCACGTGCCTTTTTACTGGTGTCATGCCAATAAGTGATTTTTGGTATTTGCCAAAAAAAAAAGTACTTTAACTGTGTAAATTATTTTTTGGCCTATAATCTATCAAACATATCTCTCATGAATAATAACAATTCATTTTGAGAAAAAAAAAAAAACGCTTGAGAAAATTTTTTATTATTCACCTCGAACAGGAGAGTTAAGTTCCTGCAGTTCCTCAGACTTCACATAGTAACGTGTTGCAAAAACATTCAATTTATATGCCCACCCACTGATAATTACGTCATGTGATTGAAGATACTTCCTGTTAACAGGAAAGAGCATGGGAGTACCAGCAACAAATAAAATACATGTAGGACAATAGGTGGGTTTTCAAGGCAATCTTTGTCCCAATATTGATTTTTGTCCTAGCACCCTTTTTTACTCCTTCGGATGTGCGTGCTTTTTCATTTTTCAAAAAAAGAACACTTGTCACAGGTAGAAACTGCAATCATGTTTTGGCAACATGACTTTTATATATTCTTTACTTATCAGGGTTTTTTTTCAGAGCGAGCTGGCCAAGAGGGCAGCAGAAGTTGCAACATATATAACATCACAGCCATCTGTCTATATCTATAAAGATAGTTGATGTGGCCAGAAAGGACCAGTTTGATTATAATGTAAATACAGTGACAAAGTCATAAAGATACTTGCAAAACAGGTCA
Source organism: Archocentrus centrarchus (assembly GCF_007364275.1). NCBI lineage: Eukaryota > Metazoa > Chordata > Actinopteri > Cichliformes > Cichlidae > Archocentrus > Archocentrus centrarchus. Next base: position 34,309,973 of record NC_044355.1, on the reverse strand, counting down.
TTATTTTATTTATAAGACCTTCATAAATCTTGTTGACTTCAGTCTACTTACCAACATAAGCAGAGACATTATACATCAAAAACACAGAAACAACATCAGAAAACACTTTTTGGGACAGCACTGACTGCTGGATAAGAACAAGTTTCCAGAGATGCGAACATTTACAAAGAAAATGTTCAGCTTGTTTGGCTCCACATGTTTGTGTGGGCAGATTTTCTCTGTTCTGAACTTAAACAAGAACTGCTTGAGATCCAGACCAAGTGCAGCATGGAAATTAAAGTATTAAATAACAATTTTTATATGCATCTTTTATTCTTTTAAATAATGTCATCAGGGACTGTTGGCCCTCAGGCACTTTCACATTGTCAAGTCTGGCCCTCTTTGTAAAATATTTGGACACCCCTGGATTACATGCACCCTGGACAATGTCTTTTTGGCACCCTCCATTCTGACAGGCTGGTCATGAGGGCAGGGAAAGAAACACTTAAACACAGCTTCTTCCACACAGCCGTAAAAGCTCCACTGTAAGCCATAAATTAGACTCTGAGAAATGACTGTGCTTCTTCCTGAACTCTTGTTGGCAAAGTGAAGTTGCCAGGTTTCATGCCATTGTGCCTGTACAGAGATCAAAGAAACCTGGGTACAATCTGGACAGGTCACCAGCCTGTCACAGGCTAACATAGAAACAAACAACCATTCACACCTATGGGCAATTTAGATTCATCAGTTAACCTACCCCCACTAAGTATGTGTCTTTGGACTGTGGGACAAAACCATATTCTCTGGAGAAAACATATGCAAACACAGGAGAACATGCAAACTCCACACAGATAGGGCCCAGCTGAGGTGGATTTGAACACAGGGACTTCTTGTTGTGAGGCAACACCATGCCACCATGCATTCCAGAGAGGTAACCATTCATGCTGATATTCACCCTTACGGACAATGTAGAATCGCCAGTTTACCTAATATGCATGTCTTTTTTGACATTTCACTTTCCCCTCCAATTAAGAGGAGTTCACGAAATGTCAAAAAAGTAACTTAAAGGGCCAAATTGTCTTATATTTTTGACATGAAATCGCGAACTGGAAGTACGGGGTGGGGCCAGACTTTGAGACCCTGACCTAAAGGGTCTTCACCCAAGTTGTGTTCAAAGTCAAGGTCAAGTTTGTCGTTGTCAGTGGATTTTACCACACAGTTTATGCAATACAACCAACCAGTGAGCAGAATTTATGACTTTCTTTCTGCACTTCACAAATTACAATAACTGCGTAAATTGTGAATTAGATTGTGAGCTACTACATCACCAACATTCTGGTTAGGATATATGTACGGTATATCAAGAACATAAAATGACATTTTACCTGTTACAGTCAGTGGGTCACCGACTGTGTGTAGTGTGGAAGAGGTGAGGACCCAAATGCAGGACGCACAGATGCAAAGCAGGGTTGAACTTAAAGTGAGCCATTACTAAATTGTAGGCAGGAAATGCAAAAATAAACACTAAACCCAAAACGTAACTAAAGACTAATAACATAACACTGGGAGACTCTAAAGGTTATACAGTGTATCACAAAAGTGAATACACCCCTCACATGTCTGCATATATTGAAGTATAACTTTTCATGGGACAACAATGACAAAATGACACTTTGACACAATAAAAAGTAGTCTGTGTGAAATCACAAAGGAAATAATAAGGAAGCAAAACTAAAACCACATAACAAGTAACATGAACTCACCAAAAGTAAGACTCGACACAAGAGGGAGAAACACCGCGGAAGGAATAAACTTTAAATCAATGGGTAACTAGGAAGAGCTATATACACTAGAGGAAAAATACAAGAAGCAACATTAACATTAAACAAACCAAGAATCAATAAAGATAAAGTTAAGTTGCCAAAACAATATTATTGTTTATCTTGCTTTTGCATTTCATCATGGATAGAACTGTGTGAAACACTTATTAACTAAGTGTGATGAAACACACATTCTTGTGTGTGTGTGTGTGTGTGTGTGTGTGTGTGTGTGTGTGTGTGTGTGCAAGGAATGGGAGAAAGAGACTAATGGAGTGATGCGATATAAATAGATCAACAGATGGAGAGTTAGGCAGATAGATACTAATGAAGATAGAGAGACAGAATAAGATAGACAGAGTTTCTCTGAGCCTCTCAGTTTATCTATGTGTCTGTTTTCCATTTTCCCTCTCTTGGCCCATCTCAGGCTGCCATTCCATATTTCACTTTGTGCTTTTCTCCTTAACTGAGACATACATCAGCATCAAATAGTCCCAGAGTGCAGCACAGAAGCCCATTCGGCACATACACAACCATTAAGAAATACAGGGGCCTCCAGCATCTTCATTCACCAAGACTCTGCCTTCATTCTTCATCTCTTTCATTCCTTCCGTGACTTGAGGGAAAATAACTTTTGAGAGGAGAATGATGGATTACATGTGTCTGGGTTACAGTAATTTGATAAAAAGAAGTGGTAATACATTACAGTAACTTAAAAAAGAGGCTGAAAAAAAGATGACTACAGCTCAGAAAACAACTTGAAAGCTTGAAGCTCAGGTTTAGGTGAGTTTATGTCAGGACAAAAGGGCATCCGAGTTACGGAAGCAAGGAACCAGTCGCCTCTACTTTATGGCCTTGTCCAAATATTCTCTGTAAATCAGTGATCATTATGTCATTTGTTCCTGTCCACTCAGAGATGTAATAAATTTAATAAACACATTCAGAATGTTGTAAATTTTAATGTTACCTTTTTTTTGTTCTTTTTAATACCATGGTGAACTTGCATGGACAAAGCAGACATTTCTGTGCATGAACCATGCTGTGATTAATCACGGTATGCATCACTATATTTTCCATGAATACACACTGACCATAACCATGACATCACCACAGTGGCTTCAGTCATAACAACCAGCTGCTACACAAACTTAACAATGTTCTCAGCCATAAAACATGTTGCACATCGTTTATACAAAAATCAAGGACCAAACACACAACATTACTGCTAATCTAACTTCAACTTTTCTGTAAAACTGTACAACTCTCTCTTGTGTTGCTACATTACGTTACCTGAATGTTAGTCTTTCTTAACTATTTTCCTGATCAGACAGGGCAGCTGATGTTCTGCTGCAGTTTTTAAGTCTTTGTATCATTCACCAGCAAACACTTCTATATCATATACCCTGGTAAAATAAAGCTGGATCTAAGGCAAAAAGACTAACCTTGGTATACAGTTTGATATTCTTGTGCAGACAATACAGTCTCCAAAGCTAAGTCTCCAAATCACTGAGCCTGGCCTCCAAAGCTACAAACAGGCTACAGTTTTTACAAGTATTGCTACTGTTAAAGGAGGCCGAGGAGTAACTAATCATCTGACACAAAGTGCAGGAGGGAGAGGAGAAGCAGCCATGCTGATAATGAATCAGCATAGAGCTATGCTAAGCTAGCGAATTCCTAAAAACACACTAAGTGAATAATGTGGATATAATTTACAGGTGATTCAGAAGAAAGTGTGCTTTGGATAAAGCACATGAAGATTACACTGTGAAATATGTGAAATTAAGCTGAAGAAGGAGTCATGTCAAGCATAGTAGGGTCTTTACCTTACAATATAAAGTGCCTTGAGGTGACTGCTGTTGTGATCTGGCACTATATAAATAAAACTGAATTGAGTAGGCTTGTTGGACTGCAAGCAGCTGACAAGTGCTGGCAAGCCAAGCGGAGCATGGTTCTGGCAATGGCTGAAGCAAAGCCTCAGATATGGAAGGAGCAAGCCCATGGAATAAGATGATGGATTCGCACATCGGTGAGGTGAGTTAAGAAACACTCCAGTGTCCTGGCCACTGGGGTGGATAAAATTAGCCAGTAGGTGCGTATCATGTCAGGGCCTGATGCTGTCCAGCTCTTATGTGAGACCCTTTCTTGGATGTCTGCCACTGTGATGGTTACCGGATCCTGTTCAGGGAGGTTGCTGTGGTCTGCTCTTAGATCCACTAGCCACTGAGCATTGGTGTTGTGTGACACATCCTTCTCCCATATGCCCTTCCAGTATTGCTGTGTCGCCAGCCTTGGTGGGGGTGCTGTTCTCATATTGTTCACCTGCCACTGAGAATATACCTTGGATGGTTCAGTAGAGAACATCTGGTTTATTCTCCTGGCTTCTATCACTCTGGTATACCTCTTCAGGTGGTTAGCCAAGGCTGTGAGTCTTTGCTTGGCAGCCTCTAAGGCCTCAGGTATGGACAGCCTGTTGTACTTTTTATGCACCGCTTTCTTTATCACACCTTTTTGCAACTCTGAGAGCTGGCTAACTTCCCTCCATGCTGCCTTGATTTTAGCCTCTAGTTGTTGTTTCCATGGAGGGTACTGCTCCTTATTGCTGTTCATTTTCACTGTTGGGTTTTCTCTGTATTATTGTAGGGTCTTTACCTACATGTACAATACAAAGCGCCTTGAGGCGACTGTTTGTTGTGATTTGGCGCTATACAAATAAAATCAAATTGAATTGATTTGAATTGAATATGGAACAACAGTATAGTGTGCTAGTTCAAATGCTCACACATCACTCATTGAGTTAAGGGATAATTTTTTCCAGTTTTAGAAAGCATATTTGACATCCATCTTAATACAGTGCAACCATATCCAAATGACATACTAACTCATTTATGAAGTGTGCTTACCATGGTGACTAATTCTTATGTTTACTAGCGTTCCCACAATTAGCAGTTAGCACACTAAAAACCATTAACAACACATTACATTGCGATGTAATGAAATAATAACCTCTAGACAGGAATAGGTCTTATAAGAAATGATGTCTTATATGTAGATAAGACATCATTCTTACCTAGAAGGAGGATGAATAACAAAGGCTTTAAGGCTGTTACGTGTAAAATTGTTACAGTGGGCTCACAAAAGCTTGCTCTGCCAAAGCTACAGACCAAGTGAGCTCATAGCCCCTCCTGCCAGTGTGAACTGCTAAGTTGACTGTCGTGAACAGTCATAAATCAGTGATATCCTACTTCAAGATAATTGTAGCTGACATTGTATAAAATTGGATGTAACTATATGTTACACAATATTGGAGATACCTATTAACACTGGTTTACAAAAGCATGTAGTAATTCCATACGTGTGTAGCTGGGTTTTCTGAACAGTTTGTAGGGAGTTTCTGGTATTGTATGGCCTGGTATTCACAGCTTTGTCTGTGGTGGTGTTAAAGAAGCTGCCCAGGTTCTTCTTTCTCTTCTTCTTTGGAGCAGCAGGAGCAGCAGGATCACCTCTATCATCAGCAGGCATTGCTGTTGTCCCATATTAAAAAAATAGAAATTGTATAATTGATTTGACAGTCGTGGTATTAATGTTGACAACATTTTGCCAAGACATCCATTCACACAGCATGGTGGTGTGGTGGTTAGCACTGCTGCCTCACAGCTAGAGTGACCTCTAGAAGGTCTGGGTTTGATTCCACCTTGGCTCGGACCTCTCGCTGTGTGGAGTTTGGATGTTCTCCCCGTGTCCGCGTGAGCTTCCCCCCACAGTCCAAAGACAGGGGTTAGGTTAATTGGTCACTCTAAATTGCCCATAGGTGTGAATGGTTGGATGTCTCTCTGTGTTAGCCCTGCGACAGGCTGGCGACCTGTACAGGGTGTACTCTGCCTCTCGCCCTATGTCATCTGGGATAGGCTCCAGCCCCCCCCATGACCCTAAACAGGATAAGCGAAAGAGGATGGATGGATAGCATTCATTCACTAAATCAATTATTATCTATTTATTTATTTTCTGATTATTATTTCAAGCTCTAGATCTCTTTTGTCTGTCTGTCTTTAATCTTTAACCCCGGTAGTCTTCAATGACATATTGAACTTGGATCCAGAGCAGAGGCTATGACAGGGAGTTCTAAAGTTGCTGCATTACTGTATTTCTGAGATAGCCAGCTATCTTTTCTTCAATGCTTTTAACAAGGCCTGTGCCATCCTTCTAAACCTCCAATAGAGAGTTGGTGAAAAGGTGAAGGGTTCGTGTGAGAAAAGACATGCTCACATATTTCTGCCCTGAAAGTGCATCTATGAAGTCAGCAAGAGGACTAAATGACCTATTGATGTATGTCAGTGAAGTATGTCAATATCCTGCCATGAAAGAATGAGATGCCTGGCCTTTCCAACATGTCCTCCAATCCAAAAGTAAGTATCTGTTGTTTCTGCATGCCCTGAAAAAAGACCTATGTTTCCAAAATGAGAACTCCTACCTGTGGCTTTGCGTCATATCTGCAGGTAATGTAACCGTAGCTCAGGCGGTAGAACAGTAATCTTTTCGGAAGGTTGATAGTTCAATCCCAGGCTATTCCAGTTGGCATGCCAAAATATCTGAGGGCAAAATACTGAAGTGCTTGTATGAATAAGGACTGTTGCTTTGAGTACTCAAGTAAAGTTTTATGTAAAAAAAAATCAAGAACAGTTTATTTATTTATTGTTTTCAATTTTCCAGTTGAATCTAATGTCATTTAGTCTGCCCAGATTTATGTAAATCCATATGTATGTATATTGAAAACGAAACACTTTATTTACACACAGTTTTGTCTATGACCACTTTATGTTGCTTTATTTCATTCTAAAATGTAGATGTTAGTTGTAAAATGTGCCTGCAGAAATGAACAATATCTATGTTTTTTTCAAGGAGGACGGGCTCGGCCTTTCACTCATTAGACAGGACCTGGGCAATGGCCTTCTGCTGCTCAGGGACCCTGTCAGTCATGGCCTGCCTACATCCCTACCTGGTTGGACCTTCTGTCTTCAGTGAGTGTTCATGCAGCTTCAGCTGCTTTTGTACACGTTTTCTTTTACTTCAGACTTTAGGAGAAGCAGATGATCAATTTTTTTTGCAGACCCCCACTGCATGACCAATCCTTGAATCATTCACTACATTCTCTAAAAGAGAACATATAGTTAGTATCACTATGATTATCGCAATTTTCAACAAAGCGTTATTTATTCTGAGTGTGTGTGTGTATTTAAGAAGAGTATTGTGGTTAGTTTATGCATTTGGCTGCAATTCCAGGTTTAATGCCTTGTTCAAGGGCACAACAGTGGCAGTCCAGAAGCAAAAACTTACAACTTTTCAGTTTACTGCATGCTGGCCGAGCTCCTTAGCCACTATTATTATTATTATTAATTTTTATTTTTTTATTATTATTATCAGTAGTAGAAGTAGGCACCTAGTAGATGGCTCACATTAATTGCTGATTACAATATGCATACAATTAAATCACATGTCACATACAGAGAGGAGGAATCCTACTCATTTATGGCCAAATGGAGCCTCTGCCCGAACTCTGCCGCCAACTTTATGTTTGAAGTGTTGTTTGATGTGACACAAACAAGCTTCTCCTTGTTTAAATTCCATAGCGCCAGAGATTTCTTTAGTCCTTGGGCAATGTTTTGCCGTGTGTGTTCCTCTGGAATAAACACCATTTGGAGACATTTTGTGTTTCAGTTGAATTCTGTGTCAATGTAATGCACCGTTACGCTACCATATGGCTCCGCTGTGCGGCTGGACCATAAATCAGTTGTGATGGCAAAATAGCCTGCTTGGCCACCTCAATGACAACTCCTGCACAATACTTTACAACTCTGGCAGAGCAATTAATGTAAAATAGTACCATGATGGAATAGCATGATGCTTGTCAAGAGTTCTCACCATATGCCTAAAACCGGGTTTGTCAACCATTCTTGCTGGGCACATATCTTTGGCCAAGAAATAAGCCACAACTTGTGTGATTTTCTTGTACCTCTCTGAATTGGATATGATTTTGCACTATAGAGTCTGTGATTTATTGATGATTGTGTTGCTGATGATGTCCATGAGGTTTTGCTGCTGTGCCTTTTTTGTTTGTACGAGTTGGTCAAAAGTCATTCGATTTTTGAACTTCAGGTGGCTGAACAGATCGATCGCGTTGCCAGATAGTGCAGACACCACAGTGTAGCAAATCTTACACATACCATGACATCGATCTACATTTGTATCTTTGAACACAAAGAGTTCCCACACCAGTGAGCCGACTTTGCCTTTTCTATTAAAATCATGTTCTCTCTTGTTTCCTACTTCTGCCATTTTTAGTCACACTACAGTTTGAAACCACCACCACTAGTATACATGAGCAAGTTTGGTCAGAGGGTGTGTTGGAATTATAGTATAAATTCCATTCTGTTTATTATGAATTATCATATCTTCTGTTTGTATGCTTTTATAAGTTGCTTTATGTACACATTATACTGTTGTATTTATGTTTAAAATGGAAACACGTGGTGACATTTCTTAAAGAGGAAGGTGTAGTTACCTGCAGTCTGTTTCAAGCCTACAGAACACACATAAGATACATAAGATACGTATCTCACGTAGTGTACGCCACATTACGTATGTACATTCCACGGTACACTTATTACCATATATGCTAAGGAAGGAGCCGAGAATGTTGTTTATTACATGTTGTAAACTGAGTTCTGTGTAACCCACGTGATTTTACTGTGAAAGTACGCAATAAAAGTGCTGCGCAGGAAGCCGTTCCTCGGGACAGATCACTTCCGCTCAGCCGAGAGCTGAGCTTAAGGAACGGATCTCTCCTCCTTGCACAAGTTAAAAAGAGTTGTGTGTTTGTTCCTTGAGTTTATTAAAATGATTTGAACCTATCAGGGTGTTATGTTATGTGTACAATTACATAATTTATAATTAATGTAGTCAATGTTTAACTAGTATTTCGGGAGCATTTTTATAACTTAAGCATTCTTTTACCTTGTGCATAAGACAGTATGTCTTTTGTCCTGTTTTGTCCTGTTTTCCTCACTTAAGCCCCAAACGGTTGTGGCAGATGACTGCCCCTCCCTGAGCCTGCTTCTGTCTGTGGTTTCTTCCTGTTAAAAGGGTGTTTTTCCCATTTTTTCTTGCTCATAGGGGGTCATTTTGATTGTTGGTTTTTCTCGATTTTATAGTCTTTACCTTACAATATAAAGTGCCTTGAGGTGACTGTTTGTTGTGATTTGGCGCTATATAAATAAAATTGAATTTAAATAAACTGTGCAACCTAATGTAAGATGAGAATAAGCACCTACAAATATTAGGCTGTAGTTCTTGGCTGTAAAACTGTTGTGACACCACTTCAGTGAAATAGAGATAGGGTGAGGAGCTCTCTTATTTAGGAGGAGCTTGGAGTAGAGTCTGGACTCCTCCACATCAAAAGGAGCAGTTGAGGTAGTTCATCCTAGTCAGATGGTAAGGCATTTTGTCCAACTGGGAGGAGACCCAAGGGCAGATAAAGGACACGTTGGAAAGAATATGGCACTTAAGTGACTGGCCTCTGTGCTGCCCCAGAAAAGCTGCAGGTGGCTGCAGAGAGAGATGTCTGGACATCTTTGCTTAGACTGCTGCCCTCCAAACCCTGACCTGGATAAATGGGGTTTTTGTACTCTACCTGAACACTAAAAGCATTTTTAATACAAGCCTTAATAACCCAATCACACACACATTGATACAGCACTAGGATATTATGTCTTTAAGTGCTTTATCTAACATTCACACACATGCAACCTGTGGCTGGATGAAAAGCAAAGTATGAATGGATTGATGGTAGAATGAATAAACCCACTCAAGTCTCTGGCTTTGAAGATGATCATATGAGATGAAATTGCAAAACAAAACCTTAGTTTGTTATCATTCGTTGGGGAGTTTCACTGATAACCTATCACAGACAGGTCTATGTGCACCTTTGACAATATTTGTCCTGTATGCACGACAAAGCCAAAGTTTAATAATGTGATTGATTATTAAATGTCAGCTGTGAGACCTTTAAGGGGTTTTTAAAACTAACCTAATCTAAAAGGGGTAACATCATAAACCTTTTTTGAATTTACTCCATGTTCTGTGTCGAATGCTACTTTATTACTACGTTTCCACCGCCGAGGTGCTGGTGCTCGTGCCAGTGCTGGTGTTGGTTTCAATGAACTGGCAAAATAAAAACATATGTGTGGGCGGGTCCTCGTCTGGACATGGAAATCAAAGGGCACAAACGTGTGAGAACACGCTTCCCTTTCTTGTGCTGTAAACACATTTTACGATCCAAACCAAACTACTGCAGCATCTGTGTGCAGCACAGAGGTAAACACAGACAGTGATTATGAGCAAGACAACAAGTACGCACTTTGCATCCTTTTATCTGTGATATGAACTGATACAAAGCAGCAAGTTCAGACTTAGAGCCCAACCTAATTCACAGCTGTAAAAATCACATCACTTTTCTCATGTAATACACACCATGCAGTGAAATAGTGGTAGAAAACTTTACATTGAGATGGCAGAGTCACGCCCTTCTGCTGCTTTCGTCATGCAAACCAGCTAGCTTGCGGTGCCGGAGTTGAGCCCGTTTTTTGGCTGAGCACCCAGTGGGTGGAAAAAGGGCCTTTGTGTTTTGTTTTGACTGGTTGTTCCACAGATCAATTGACTTTAACCTCTTAAAGCCAGTAATGGATTTTTTCAGACTTGAGGGCAATCACTTCTCACACTAACTGTCTCGTTTTCATTTTGTATTTATTCCACTGTTAAACACATCATTTGCTGTTGAGAAGTGGTAGCTTAACTATGACTGTATTTGGATCAGTTAATGTCAAGGCAAAACAGAAAGTTGTTGATGTAAATATGTCATGGATTGTTATTTTAAAATTCAGCTGGCAGTTGATGAAAATGGCTTCTGACAGACTGCAGCATGCACAAACAGGCTGACAGACAGACGGGCTCATGGGTAGATGGACAAACAGACAGCAGTACAGCAAAACAGATGCTAGCTGATTTTTTTCCTGTCCCTAGGGCGATGGACAGATTGGTCTCCATGGATACTAGATTCAGCATAAGACCATGCTGCTGAGAACACACACATGCTTTGTGTGTGTGTGTGTGTGTGTGTGTGTGTGTGTGTGTGTGTGTGTGTGTGTGTGTGTGTGTGTGCGTGCGTGTGTGCGCGCGTGTGTGTTGTATGACAGTCTTTTCATAGGCTGATCAAATTTTGTGCAGTACATCAAACCATGGGCATCATCTTCTGAAGATGATCCTTAAACACTTCAGCATCATATTCTGTTTTAAAACTTATGTCAAAAACATATTTAGGCACCACTTAAAACATGAAACTGCTAACAGCTCAGGACTCATCAAAGCATGTACTGGATATGGGACTTTTTATCCATGCTAGAGGCTTATATATCAGCAAGCTTATATTTTTTTTCCAAAACACCATCAAAGTTTGACAGTCTTAAGTATTTATATTACAGCTTTTTAAACATCTTGGATGAATTGTAATAACTTGGACGATCATCTCCTTCAATTTATTTGTTGATATAAAGTGGTATATGATTATTTGTGTATGTAACTTGTAGTACAGAGTACTTTGGTGTCATTAAGACAGACATATTATTTTTATTTCCCATGCCCACTTTAGCTCACACATAAATCAAGGGTTTTGTAGGTTTAAATTAGCAACATAGAGACTGGACAAAGTTTGTGTTATTTGAACATCTCAGTAGGAAACTCTAGGAAGAGTACAGAGTAGGAAGCTTGGGATAGAAAGTATATGAAAATTGTACTCATAATTTTTTTAATGCACTCTGCTAAAATAGTGTTTCATCGGTAGGCTGTACATACTTATTGACATAGAAAATTACGCTACTGCCTTCTTACCAGAAGGACCAGCAATAAACTCTGTTGTGTATACATTTAATGCAGCACTAATAAACTACATAAATTCTAAAGTTTGACAAATCTAATAGAATAAATTGCAGAATTAAGAACAATTACAGCAGCAGCACTGCACCCTTGTATAGAGGAGTGTTTAACTCACTTACTGTATACCACTGATAACATCTTAACCCTGACCTAAAATCTAATCCTAACATTTTGACGTGTCATTTTACAGAGTAAAATGTTGCACTCACATTCTCCTCTCTGCCTTAGTATCTTTTTGAAAGCCTCACAAAGTCCTCTGCCTTTGTATACCTATTATCTAAATCTGTGGTCCTCAAGCTTTGCAGAAAAAAAACAAAACAAAAAAAAACCAAATGCTAAATGAGCACTTTCACAGCAGGTTGCAAAACCACAGCAGAAATATTAGAATGATCACCAGAACATTCACAATGACCATAAAGGGTCATTGTGAAATTACTTTATAAAACGCTTGCCACATATGGACAATTGTTAAGGAAACCCTTGGCATGTTAATGCATTATATGCTTGTGTTTCACTTTTCAAATTGCAGGATCACTGTAAGTAGTTTGGTTCATGACCCAAACCAAACACTGAATGAAAGAGCAAAATTAACAGTAAATCTGAGGTCTCTAACATCCTAACATCTGATATTGCAACAAAGCTCCAAAACAGGATGTTTGTTCAAAACTGGAGTGTTTTGTATTAGAAAAGAGGGGAGAAAACAGAAGAATTAAGAGGACAGAGCTCAGGTACACATTCATACACACCCACAGATATATATATATATATATATATATATATATATATATATATATATATATATATATATATATATATATATATATATATATATATATATATATATATATATATATATATATATATAGCCTTGTAGGATGTTGATGGTTTGGAGGATTTAACTATTTAAGTTTACTCAGATCAACTGGAGCAAAAGTACATAATGTCATGTTTTTGAGATGATGTTTTACTCTAATGGGTAAAATTTTATTTGTGATGAAATCTATCAAGTCACGCCTTAGTTATAAGGTTAAAGAATACTCGGCTCAACAGAGCTCTGACTCTTTGTCAGCCTGGCTTCAGTACTGAAAAGGAACCTGTGGTTGTTCTTATTTTCTTTAATCAGTAATGAATAGTAAGCTATCCTAGCTTTACAGAGGTCTTTTATATAGCACAACAAACTCCAGGCTTAATGAAGATCTTCTCAAATAGTGAGATGCCATTTTCTTACTACCTTATGGGTTATGTGCTTTAAGGTGTACATTTGTGAGTCATGGCAGAAAGTCAAACGCTTCTGATTTGAAGCTTTCTTTTTCAGAGTTATCACAATATCCAGAATCATACGCAGTGAGGATGTGAAACTATTAACAAGACAATCAACCTAATAGTGTCTTTTGACTCCCCCAGGACTTTGCTTCACATGGCGTGTGAAATGATCTGGAAAAGTGGGGCATCTGATGCATCTGTTGGAAGGATGAATGGCTTTTCAAAATCTGGGCTGTGTTGGACAGGCTGGGTGGTGATGGCATTCTTTGAATGCTTTATCACATTCCTCTGTCCAATGTACCTCGTTAGGAGCTGAGTTCTTGGTGAGGTCATTTAACCCCTTAACTGGCAGCAAAAAAATCACCTGACAAAAACTACATAACACCCTCTGGTTATTATTGGCTCTGAACAACCCATTTCATAGCCTATTAACTGGCTGCGTCTGGTCCGCCGGCCGAATGAAGTGCATTTATATGGCAGGCTAGACCCGCCCATTTTAACTGACACCTCATTCGGCCAATCATGTTAAGAAATGGGTTTCCCAGAGCCAATAATACTCAGAGGGCGTCACGTAGCTTTGTCAGGTGATTTGGTGCAGCCAGTTACATGATTGGCCGAATGACGTGTCAATAAAAATGGGAGGGTCTAGCCTGCCATATAAAAGGGACTACAAACGGCCCGTCACCGGGCCCTTGCCAGTTAAGGGGTTAACACAGCTACTCTCTCTTCAAAACGGGGGACAAATTTCCTGTACCATCCAACCAGGCCTACAAAGCCTCTCACCTTCCTCTTCGTGGTGGGAACCAGAAATGATTGGATGGCGTCCAACCTCCCCACTTGTGGCTTGAGTCTGCCAAAGCCAGTAATGAAGCACAGGTACTCCACCTCTCTTTGGGCTATTACACACTTGTGAGGATTGATTGCCAGCCCATCAGCCTTGATACATTTTAGGACCTCCTGCAGATGGATTTAATGCTCTTCCCAGGATTGACTCTACACCACCACATCATGCAGGTATGCTGCTGAAAATTCTGACACATCTTTCAACACACAATCCATCAATCGCTGAAATGTACCTGGTGCCCCCTGGAGGCCAAATGGCATAACTTTGAGCTGGTACATATCAAATGGTGTCTTGAAGGCTGTGTACTCTCTTGCCTCTGGTGCCACATCCTCATTTCTGACTGCCCAGACCAATAGCTGCTGCTGCTCCGGCTGCTGTTGTACAGGCTGCTGCTGCACCTGAAACTCCTTTAGCAGATTGACATGAAAGGTCTGATATTTTTTCTGTCTTTCTGGCATATACAGTTCATATGTGATCTTACTCATTCACTTAGTGATTTCATATGGTCCATGCCATTTGATCAGCAACTTGTTATCACTAGTTGGAAGCAGTAACAGTACCTTTTGGCTGGGGCTAAAAACTCTGTTTCTAGCCTTCTTATCATACCACGTCTTCTGATGTCCTTGGGCAGACCTCATGTTGTCCTGTGCAAATGCTGCCATCTCCTCTAGTCTCTCTCTCTCATCTTGATCACATAAGCCACAGCATTCTCTCCTGACTTGGGACTCTCCCAGTAATCTTTTAGGGGATCCAGAGGCCCTCTCACCTGACATCCATATACTGTAGAAGTTCAGAAAGTGAAAAACCAGTAGACTCCTGTGGAACCTCTCTATAAGCAAAGAGGAGGTAGAGCAACCACTGGTCCCAGTCAGCACCTATACTGGACACAAACTCATGTCCGTTGTCCTGTCATGGCGCAGCAGTGTGGCAGTCAGGATGACTGGTGCAGCAATTTATGACAGGTTCTGCTCTGCCTGAACCAGAGTCCATAGTTTTCCAAGTGTCCTGAGGCAATGGGTCCTGCTTCACCCAAGTGTTTCCAGGGAGTCCAGAGCCGATGGTCTTGTTCCGCCCAAGTGCCCAGAGAGTCCGGAGCCACAGGTTCCCAGAGAGTCTTCTCCACTGTTGACAGAGAAGTTTTGCCATCTTCACCAACATCGTCCTCCAGTCATGACCTGATTATCTCCCCTGCTGACACCGACCTCCTGCCAAGCCACCAGAGGGATCGATGTTGGCCTCCAGGGCATATCAGTCTCTGCTGCTGGCCCTGCGGCTGGCCTCCAGAGTTCATCCGTGTTTGCCGCTGGCCCCATGGCTGTCTTCTTGAACTGCTTCATTTCCACCGCTGGCCAGCCTCCAGAGTTTGTTGGGCTCTGCCACTGGGCCTGTGGCCGGCCTCCTGAACTGCTTTGTTTCTGCTTTTGGGCATGTGGGCAGACTACAGGGGTCTTACATCTCTGCCGCTGGCCACCCAGCCTGTCCCCTGATTTGCTTTGACTTCACGGTGGGTGTCAATCAGGTCCCATGGCCTCCTGGATTGCTTGGTCTCTCCTGTCTGACCCCTTCACCTGGTCAACCTCCTGAACTGTTCTATTTTGGATTCTGTTGCTCCTTGGTCTTTTTTTTTGTTGTCTCAAAATACAACCTGGTGGTGTCAGATGGACCAAAACATGTCCCACACGTGTTTTATTTTATTTATGTCAGGCGAGCATGGCAACCAGTCATCCGCCCAGAACTGCCTGCATACTCTCACCACATGAGGCCAGGCATTGCCATGCACCATGAGGAACCCAATAACCCTTGCAATAGTGACAATGGGTCCAAGTATTCCATCCGGATACCTAATGACAGTCAGGGTGCTATTGCCTAGCCTATAGAGGTCTAAGCTTCACTGACCCACCACCAAACCAGTCATGCAAAACAATGTTACAGGTACCACAACATTCACCTTGGCTTCTCCAGACCATTTCACATCTGTCACATTTGCACAGGGTAAACTTGCTCTAATTTGTGAAAAGCACAAGGTGCCAGTGGTGGACCTGCCACTTCTGAGATTATGAGGCAACTGCCAATCGGGCTCCACAGTGGTAGGCACTGAGCACAGGCCCACTAGAGCCATGGCCACCAACCTTTTTTGAGCCATGGACCAGTTTAGTGTTAGACAATATTTCCATGGACTGGCCTTTAAGGGGTGGCCAATAAATATGACAAAATAAATGATTCGACCACAATCAAAACTGTGACATTTACTAAATATAATAATTGACGTGAATCCTTTGTGTATTTGTGTGGAACTCTACCAGCAGCATCCTTGTAACATGAATAACATCCTCTCTGCCTGCAATACTCCCTGGATGCCATGGTAACATTTAAACATGCCTTCAAAATAAGATACGCAAATACAACAGAAATCGCCTCAGTTGGATTGAAATGGCCCATTGAATTTCATCCGACTTGTAACAAATCCATCTTATGAGTAAGTTGGATTAAATCCGAATCTTCAAAATATCAGACAGTTTAGGTAAAAATCTGACTTGTATGGTAGGATTTAGGTGATGATTTTATTGGAATTAATGTTAGGAAATACCACGACCTGCAGAAGCCATCCGACTAGGCCGAAAATCCGATTTGTGCAACTTTGACTTAGGTAATTTTTACTGTATACAGTGCATGAAAAATACAACTCATCATAACCCTGAATCAGTGTGAGCCCTGAGCTTGTTTCTCAGCAACTCATTTTTGCTAGCTTGTGTGTTAACTGAGTTCAGGCTCACACACAGCAAAACAAGCTTTGATTTCACATGGAGAGTGGCTGCAGAGGTGCAGTGTTGAGCGCTGGAGAGTGTAGTTTGACTTGGCTGGGTTCACCGCACTGCTATCCCCGGTGCTGCTAAATATAAATGGTAAATGGACTAATTCTTATATGGCGCTTTTCTACTCTAGTTGAGCACTCAAATATTTAAATGAGCATTATGTAGGTCAACCAACCTAGTTTGTTAGACAGGCATGGGAACCAGTGAAGCTTGTGGATTTAATTTTAGCAGTGATGTATCACGTGACCGAGACAAGTGTCATAACACACATCAAGAGGGAGTCATAGATGGATGTAACAGAGAGAATCCTCCCATTTTTCAAAATAAAACATCATTCAGACTCAGATAATAAATAAAACAGAAATAATGTAAGTTTATTCTTTAAGTGCGGCCTGGTACCAAATGACCCATGGACAGGTACTGGGGGGGTTGGGGACCTCTGCACTACAGAATCTCAGGGCCTTAGGCCACTCTCATGAAGTCTGTTTCTGATTGTTTGGACAGAGGCATTCACACCAGTGGCCTGCTGGATGTAATTTTGTAGGGCTTTGGCAGTACTCATCCTGTTCCTCCTTGCACAAAGGAGTAGATACCGGTTCCAGCTAATGTCCAGCTCTCCTAGAGTAACAGCCTGTCTCCTGGAACCTCCTCCATGTTCTTGATTGTGGAACAAGTGCGAAACACAGCAAACCTTCTGACAATGGCATATATTGATTGTCCCCACCCACCCGTGAGTGAAAGTAATTGTGTATCACACCCATCTGTCATACTATGCCACTTGAAATCCATTTAGTTTGGTTAGCATTCAGCACTGTCCACTTTCAAAGCTCGCCCTCTGCATCTGTGTAAGTGCTTCAAAATATCTACCCATTCATTATTCAGCATTGCCCCTCATTTGTGTGCTTGGATGGTGGGTCACTGAACGCAGCTAGATTGTAATCATGATTTCAAACCATTTCCAAGTCAGCCACATGCACATAAACAGACACACACGTATGCGTGTTGATGTGTACAGACAGCAGTCCCATGCAGTTTCATAGATCAATACTGTATTGCTGTGTACTGGCAAGAAGGGTGAGGTGAGTGCAGTGAGAGTGTGCCCTAAAATGTCACAAGCCTAATTAAGGATTACTCTGGATAAAGTCTTTTGGTTTAAAAAGGCAGAAAATGTGCACCATGAGTTATCCTCAACAAAATGACGCCCCACTGGATAATTAGCTGGCAATGTAGTTTCAGTTGTACTCCCATCTTCTAAAAACACAACACAGGTTAGTGTTTCAAATCTTTACTGTGGGTTTCAAAATTATAATATGAAGCAAATTTAAAAATTAGAGTGTGATATGAGTTTGCATCTATGATTAATTATCAATTCACCATTACCTACCCCAGCAGCCAACTTAATGAGGAGTTAACCATGAAAACATGTTAATGAAATAAAATCTGAGTGTTACAGTGGTTATTGTCACCTTATAGCGAGAAGATGCTTGATTTGAAACTACCAGCCAGGTGAGGCCTTTCTGCGTGGAATCTGGATGTTTTTCCTATGCCTGTCTCTCCAGGTACTCCCACAGTCCAAAGATATATAGGTAATTGGTGATTCAGAATTGTAGGTGTGAAATGATTTTTCCATCTCTGTCTATCTGGCAACCTGTCCATGTTGTACCAAACCTCCTGTCATATGACAGCTAGGACAGGCTTTGCCTCCCCGTGACCATGAACCGGATAAGGGGATAAGAAAATAGATGGATGGACTTACTTTTAGCCATACTCAATGTTTAAACTGCAAAGAATAGAATAGAATGCCTTTATTGTCATTATACAGGATGTACAATGAGATTGGAGGGCCACTCCTGTTCAGTGCCATGCAATAGAAAGTCAAACTTTCTAAAATATAAAAAATAAATTAGAACTTCTACAAATATACAGAAAATAAAGCAATGTTTAAAAATATACAGAAAACAAAATGTATAAAAGAAATACAGAAAATAAGAGAATGTATAAAAATACATAAGTTGTAAAAAAAAAGTATATAAATATAATAATGAAAATGGTCAGTATTGCACTTGGTGAATGATTACATTGTAAACATCAGATTACACAGTACAGATATTGTTCAGTATGAATAATATAATATTTTACAGAGATGTGGGTATTGCACACTTACAGTGAGTGTGTGTGTGAGTTCAGGGTGGTGATTGCTCTGGTGAAGAAACTGTTCTTGAGTCTGTTTGTTCTGGCCTTGATGCACCTGTAGCACCTGCCCGAGGGCCGCAGGTCAAACAGTTCAAAGCCAGGGTGTGAGCTGTTCTTGATGATGTTTTTGGCTCTGCTGATGCAGCGGGAGGTGTAGATGTCCATCAGGGAGGGGAGAGAGCAGCCAACGATTCTTTGTGCTGCCTTGACTACCCTCTGAAGCCTCCCCCGTCTGCCTCAGTGCAGCTGCCGTACCATACTGTGATACAGTACGTCAGCAGGCTCTCAATGGATGAGCGGTAGAAGGTCAGCAGCAGGTTTGAGTCCAAATTGTTCTTCCTGAGGACCCTCAGGAAGTGAAGTCACTGCTGAGCAGAGGTGGCAAAAGTACTGACATTCTGTACTTAAGTAGAAGTACAACTACTTGTGTTAAAAAATACTTTGGTAAAAGTCAAAGTACTGGTTCAACTTCTTTACTTAAGTAAAAGTAAAAAAGTACAGGCTCTGAAATTTACTCAAAGTACGAAAGTAAAAGTAACTCATTGAAGGACGTTTCTACCTGCTATTTTTGTGTAAAGCTAACCGAACCTCATTATATATTATTGTAATAATATAAAATAGTACATGAGAATGCAAACTTTATTCAAATCTAAATTTTAATCCTAATAAATGTACTCAGCTTGAATCTGTTATGTAGGACACAAACTGTGAAAGGGAATTTAAACACAGCTCTATTCTCTGTGTCCTCCATAGTAGAGGGTGAGTGTGCCTCCACCTAAACACCAACATGAGGATACTCAGGGGTTACAGTGGGATTCAGAAAGTGGAGGAACCCTAAGATCAGCTGTAGTGGCTCTGCATGGGGAGAAGAATCACAGCTTTCTATTGTGAGCTGCAGTAAATGACGTTGGTGTGCAGACTGTGATCAGCTGACCTGCTGCTGCTGCTCTGAGGTTTGCTGCTCTGTGTGGATAAACTGAATTCACAAAGATGTAACCCAGTATTTCACAGCTATCTTAGCTGATCTCCATCCCCTACACTGACAGCATACAAGCTGTATAAATGTTGGATTCAGTGAATGAATCTCAGCATCAGCAGCTTTGATTCAAACTCATCTCTGCTACACTGATGTAACCTGTAACTGTGACCATGAACGCAGCCTCTGTGCACCAACACAGAGCTTTACTGTAAATACAGTACAACAAACTGAACTGTTTATTACGTACTAAACTGCAGTATTTTCATACAATCTTCGAATTACAGTAAGTCAGCATACCTCAGTTTGTTTTCAGTCCTTACCTTTAATTCTAACCTCTCTTCTTCCTCTCCTGTCCTCTTTCTCCATCTCTGAGTGAACTTCTCTCTCTCTTTGTGCTCCTACAGCAGTTCTTCTTTTAGCTAGCAGACACACTGTGTGACAAACTGCAGACACTTTGTGTGTTTGCTGATATTTGTTGAGCATTTAGAAACGTTGCATTTACCTGCCACACATTACTCCCTTTCTGCTCGCTCCTCTTCAGTACCGCTAGCTAAACTGTTTATGTCCCGCGAGCACAACTTACGGACTCGGTCCGGCCCACTGTAACCGCTGATTATAGCGCTATAAATGAGACACTAATTATATGGGTTTGCATATTTGATCCCTTTTTAACCGATAAGCCCCGGTGATGGAGGATACGCCAGTACGATTGTCTCTTATATGGGTTATTATTCCTCCGTTTAGGCTCAGATCGGTTGATGTTTGACTGCGCACTGACCGGAAATAAAAACTTCTCTCTGACGTGTTAAAAAGTAACGAGTCTGTCTGAAAATGTAAGAAGTAGAAAGTACCGATACTTGTGTAAAAATGTAGGGAGTAAAAGTAAAAAGTACTCAGAAAAATAAATACTCAAGTAAAGTACAGATACCGAAAAAATCTACTTAAGTACAGTAATGAAGTATTTGTACTTCGTTACTTCCCACCTCTGCTGCTGAGCGATCAGCAGAGATGAGGACACCAAGAAACCTGAAGGTGTGGACCCTCTCCACATGCTCGCCATTGATGTAGAGGGGGGCTGGGTCAGTCCTGTGTTTCCTGAAGTCGATGATGATTTCTTGGTTTTCATTGTGTTCAGTGCCAGGTTGTTCTCTGAACACCAGGCTGTCAACTTCAGGACCTCCTCTCTGATGGCTGCCTCATCTCCCCTTGAGATGAGTCCGACCACTGTGGCAAATTTGACGATGAGGTTGTTATTGTGGGCCGGACTGCAGTCGTGGGTGTAGAGGCAGTACAGGAGGGGGCTCAGCACACAGCCCTGTGGGGAGCCAATGCTCAGTGTGCAGGTGGAGGAGAGATGGGGACCAAGTCACACAGTCTGGGGCCGGTTGGTTAAGAAGTCCTTTATCCAGGAACATGTGAGAGAGGACAAGCCCAGGGTGTGCAGTTTGGTAGTGCGAATATTTTGGATGATTGTGTTGAATGCTGTGCTGTAATCCACAAAGAGCATGTGAGCACAGCTCTGCTGCTGCTCCAAGTGGCTCAACACAGAGTGAAGAAGAAGCAAAGAACCCAGCCAGACAGAGTTTTGGATAGATCAGTAAACCAACTGTATTAAATTTAGCAACAGTGACAAACAGAAAACTTGTAAGCCCCAAAGAGTTGAAGCAGACCTCAAATAAAATAAATAAATAAAATCAAATTGAATTAAATCTGTCTTCACCTGCCCTCCTTCAAAAACATAGCCCAGAAAGGTAACAGAGGATGAATGGAATTTACACTTCCCTGCCTTCACATATAGCCAGTTGTCAAGCAAGTGCTGCAGCACACTGCAGACATAGACCTGGTGTTCCCTGAGTGACTTGGACAAAAATCAGATTGTTGTCTGGGTAGATGAATACAAAAATGTTTTAAAAATCCTTGAGAACATCACTTACCAAGGCCTGGAAGATTGCAGGAGCATTAGTTAGACCAAAGGGCATCACCAGATATTCAATAAGGACGAGAAGGGCGTTGAACGCTGTCTTCCAGTCATCCCCCTTTCCGATGCGGGCCAGATGATGAGCATTATGAAAGTCTAGTGAAAATAGTGGCTTTCTGTAGGGGTTCAAAAGCAGAACTAATCAGAAGCAGAAGATCCTTGTTTTTCACAGTCATTTGAATGACTGTGAAAAACCCTCTGGACCCTCTGGACCCTCAGGGAAAGCCCTCCCTACACCAGAAGTGTTTTCCGCTGAGTTGGAAAAAACTGGAGGCTTTCTTACACAATGTGGTCTAGTGTTTCGACAACAAAGCCATAATTATGCATCAGACACCGATAGAATTGCCTTTCTTGTTGAACTGCTGTGGGGCAGCACCTTGAGGTGGGCGCAGGCTCTGTTGAATACACGGCCAAACATATGCTGACACTGCCGCTCATAGACTTTTCACTCTTCGTCAGGGCAAGCGGAGTGTGTCAGATTTTTCAGTGGATTTTTGGATTCTGGCAGAAGAAGCAGGTTGGGAGGAAAAAGCTTTAAGGGCAGCTTTTTTGCATGGATTAAATCAAAACCTAAAAGGAGAATTGGCAGCTAAGGATTTGCCTGTTGACCTGGACTCATTAATTTCAATGTGTATTAGGATTGATGATCATCTGCGGGAACACCGGCGCGACTGGGACCCCATTTCCCATGGGGCATCACACCGGCAGTCCTCCATGTCCTTTGGAGGATATCCGGAAAACCCAGACGCTGGCAGGTTTGAACCCGGAAGCGATGAAGTTCAGCCGATGCAGCTGGGACGTGCACGTCTCTCTCCCCGAGAGAGATACAGGAGGCTTACTGCTGGTGAACGTTTGTACTGTGGGAGGAAAGGACATTTGATTGGCTCCTGTCCACAGCTGCCAAAAGACAGCGCCTGCCAGTAAATGTAGGGATACTGTCAGGCAGCATGAACAATGATTCCCTACCTAGATTTCTGCTGCCGGCTAGGCTGTCTTTTCAGACTGTTTCTAGTTCGATTCAGGCATTAATTGACTCTGGTGCTGAGCAGAACCTTTTGGATTACAAGTTAGCTAAATGAACTGGATATTCCTCTGGAATTATTACCCGAGCCTCTGCAAGTGACATCTTTGGACAGAACCCACCTTCCTGACATTTGCCCATCGCACCCTGCCAGTATCACTCTCTATCTCAGGTAATCATACTGAACTGATTCAACTATATCTGTTTTCTGCTCCCCACACTCCACTGGTCTTAGGTCATCCTTGGCTCAAAAAACATAACCCTCATTTTGACTGGGAAAATAATGTCATCACAAGTTGGAGTAACTTTTGTCATCAGTTTTGTCTGAGATCTGCTTGTCCACCCAACTCACCTGTCTCTCTCCCTGGTCCTTCAGAGCCGCCCGACTTAACATCTGTCCCTCAGGTTTACCATGATCTGGCTGCAGTGTTCTGGAAGGATTTAGCTTTGTCTCTTCCACCTCATCGCCCTTATGATTGTGCTCTGGATCTGCTGCCTGGGGCACCTTTTCCTACCAGTCACCTATACAGTCTGTCAAAGCCAGAAAGAGATGCAATGGAGAAATACATCACGGATTCCATGGCTGCAGGGATTATTCGGCCATCTTCCTCCCCACTTGGACCTGGTTTTTTCTTCATGGAGAAGAAGGATAAGACCCTCCGCCCATGCATCGATTATCGAGGTTTGAATAACATCACAGTCAAAAATAAATATCCTCTTCCCCTGTCAACATCAGCATTTGAACTCTTACAAGGAGCCACCATTTTCACCAAATTGGATTTTTGCAATGCTTATCATCTGGTTCAAATGAAGGAGGGAGATGAGTGGAAAACAGCCTTCAACACTCATTTGGGCCACTTTGAGTACCTGGTCATGCCGTTTGGCCTCACCAATGCACCAGCAGTTTTCCAGGCGCTGGTTAACAATGTCCTCCGGGACTTCCTTAACCGTTTTGTCTTTGTCTATTTAGACGATATCCTCATCTTCTCGCGGAATCTCACCGAACACCAGGCTCACGTCCGTCAAGTTCTGCAGCGCCTTCTGGAGAACAGACTTTACGTGAAAGGTGAGAAATGTGCCTTTCATGTCTACTCAACCTCTTTTCTTGGTTACATCATTCAGGAGGGACAGATCAGACCTGACCCTGTTAAAGTTCAGGCTGTGGTGGAGTGACCCGTACCTACGACCAGGAAGCACCTCCAACATTTCCTGGGGTTTGCCAACTTCTATCGCCGTTTTATTTGGCACTATAGTAAGTTGGCCCTACCACTAACCTCTCTCACTTCTCCTAAGGTTCCTTTCAGGTGGGACAACTCTGCTCAAACAGCTTTTGCCGCTCTGAAGGATCGCTTTGCCTCTGCACCCATCCTTATTCAGCCAGAGACTTCTAAGCAGTTCATAGTTGAAGTGGACACCTCTGATACTGGAGTGGGAGCAGTGCTTTCACAAGAACACACAGGTAAAATCCACCCCTGTGCTTTTTATTCACGCTGTCTTTCGCCTGCAGAATGAAATTATGATGTGGGAGATCGGGAACTCCTGGCGGTTAAGCTGGCACTTGAGGAGTGGCGCCATTGGCTGGAAGGTGCAGAGCAACCATTTGTGGTACCACAAGAATCTCGCCTACCGAAAGACTGCTAAGAGACTTAACACACGGCAAGCCAGGTGGGCTCGTTTCTTTTCTCGGTTTAACTTCACTCTCACCTACAGTCCTGGTTCTCGTAACATCAAACCAGATGCTCTTTCTCGTCAGTTCTCTTTTGCAGACACAACCCTCAAACAGACCACCGTCCTTCCCTCCTCCTGCATTGTCAGCTTACTTATCTGGGAGATTGAGTCAGCGGTTCGAAACGGCCAGAGGGAGGAGCCGGGGCCTGGAATGGACCTCCTAACCATCTTTTTGTTCCTCCCAGTGTTCGTTCCCAGGTTTTACACTGGGCCCATGCTTCTAAGTTCTCTTGCCATCCTGGTATTGGTTGAACAATCACACTTTTGCAGCATATGTTTTGGTGGCCCACGCTGAGGAAGGATGTAAGGGAATATGTTTCTGCCTGTGCTTCTTGTGCTCAGAATAAGACTTCAAGCTTACCACCTGCTGTCCTGTTGCACCCCCTTCTGACTTCAAAACGCCCTTGGTCTTACATTGTGGTGGACTTTGTTACTGGTCTTCCTCCATCATCAGTTAAATCTGTCATCCTCACTATTGCTGATCGGTTTTCCAAAGCGGTACACTTTGTGGCTTTGGCCAAACTTCCTACAGCTTTGGAGACAGCCCAGTTGCTAATTGACCATGCTTTTCAGCTGCATGGGATTCCCCTGGACATAGTCTCGGATCGAGGACTCCAATTTACTTCTCGGGTCTGGAGGGAGTTCTGTACGATTCTTGGTGCCCAGGTCAGTCTGTCTTCCGGCTTTCACACGCAGACTAATGGGCAAGCCGAGCGGGTCAACCAGGAATTGGAAGCAGCCCTCCGGTGTGTAGCGTCATCTAATCAGACTACATGGAGCTTGCAGCTCGCCTGGATCGAGTACGCCCACAATGCTATGACCTCTTTATCCACGGGTCTCTCCCCATTTGAAGCATCTCTCGGCTACCAGCCTCCACTGCTTCCCTCAGTTGAAGGTGAGATTTCAGTACCATCTGTTCATCAGTATTTGCGTCATTGTCGTAGGATCTGGAGGGAGACAAGGGCTGCCTTATTGAGGACTAAGGAACAGAACAAACGGCGGGCGGATCGACGCCGAGCTTCTGCACCAAGCTACCTCCCTGGACAACAGGTTTGGTTGTCCACTAAAGACATTCCCTTACGGGTTGAGTCCAGGAAGCTCTCTCCCAGGTTCATCAGCCCCTTTGTGATTGAGGCTCTGGTTAATCCAGTTTCGGTTCATTTGAAGTTGCCAAGGAATATGAAGGTGCATAATGTCTTCCATGTTTCTCAGTTGAAACCTGCTCTCTCTAGTCCTTTGTGCCCGCCTTCCGTCCTCCCCCCGCCCCCCCGGGTCACTGCTGGTGAGCTGGCTTATTCTGTCTGGCGGATCATGGATGTTTGGCACCGTGGGCGGGGCCTGCAGTATTTGATCGACTGGGAGGGGTATGGTCCCGAGGAACCTTCCTGGGTTCCCCGTTCTGCTTTGCTGGACCGGGAGATGGTTCGAGACTTTCATCTCCGACATCCTGGGAAACCTGCAGGCTCCCGTTGAGGTGTGTGTGTGTGTGTGTGTGTGTGTGTGGGGGGGGGGGGGGGGGGGGGGGGGGGGTACTGTCATGGCTCCTGTTAACCACGCCTTGTGTTTCAGGGGTGGGACCTACTCCAGTTACTGCCAGCTGGGTTACTCACCTGCTCTCCATCAGCCAATTTCCTGATCCCTTTTTAAGGAGAAGAAAGGCCTTTAGTCAGCGCTGGACCGTACACTGCATCCAGTTAGTACTAAGCCTTTCTGTGTATCACTCCAACAAACTTTCCTGCTGATGATTTATTTTCCCCTCTCTGCACAGAATTCCGAGGGCCACGCGAGTAGTTGAATGACGGAGAGGAGTGCCCATTGGAGGGTTGGAGTGATCCTGTTTTAGAGGCAATCAACTGGATATACATCCCTGCAATATTTATTCTTACCTGTCAATAAATCTGTTAATCTTCTTCAGTCTGCAGTTAAGTCTCATCCCTGCTGCAAACATGACAGTCAGATTATTTCTACAGAAAGAGCTCTACTTTAAGCATGTGTGTTAAGCTTCTCCATAAACCTGGACACAAGCGCAGAGCACAGTGGTAAGAATCAATACAGTAAGTCTTCATTAAACACACACAGTCTTTGCTGTAGAAAACGCGGCTGAGGCTGGATTTCCACACACTCCTTTCCCTTTTTGCCTCACTCCTCTGTGAGGGGATTTCCAATCCAGTTGGTCCGGGGTTGCTTCTGGAGAGCTGGAGAGAGGAAGGAAAACGTCAGTTGAGGTGGCAACAAATAGTGCATACGAGGGTTTTATTTTACCAGGAGCTGAGCTTTGAATAAGACTAATGATGAGACAATCTGGTGTTTGCTTGAAGGAAGCTTTCATCTTTTAAAGCCCAGGTCTTCATCAGCAGAGCAGCCAGCAGGTGAGTAATCTGGAGCAAGGACCACAGAAGCTTCACTATAGGGTGCTCACACACACACACACACACACACACACACACACACACACACACACACACACACACACACACACACACACACACACGCAAGACAAAAGGGAGGCAGGGCAGGTCGGCCCGGAGACAGGGTCTTACAATGTGCTACTCAGACTGTGTAATAGCTATGTTTGGCCAAGGTGCTTATTTTTTTGCTTTGTTTTTTCTTTTGACCAATTCATCCATGTCAAAATTTTCAGCTCATTAGCAAATTCTACAACACAGCAAAATTTGCCCCACAAATAATTTTTAAATTCCAATTTTAGTTTGAAGTCTCTTTGTACTATACAAATCTTTGATCAAAATGACAGAATGTCCCTACATGTGTATTTGCCTGCAAACAATCTCTTTTAAAATTCAGTCAGGCTTTAGATGAGTAAAGTATGAGGAGTGTCAGCAAAGTACTAATTAGGTGCTGCAATATTTATTCTGTTAGCCCAAATGCTAAGGGGTGCCCTGGTTGTTTAGGCAAGATAGACAGGTTCCTCTGAGGTGAAGCACTCACTTTTAGTGGAATAGTTCACACCTTTTAGAAACACACGCTAGATTTTTCAATGCAGTCATTTAGAGTGTCATTGCCAGTGCTATCTGAGTATGAAGCAGGATGAAACTCAATTATTGTGCATCCATTATACAAAACACCTTTATTTGAAAAAATAACTGCTGCATTAATGTTGGTGATATACACTGCTCAACAAGAAATTAAAAGAATAATTTAAAGTATACTTAATCAGTATAACATCAAGTCAATTAAACTTCTGGCATATTATTCTGGTCAGTTAAGTAGCAGAAGGGGTTGTTAATCAGTTTCAGCTGCTTTGGCATTAATTAAATTAATAACAGGTGCACTGTAGGGGCAACAAAAAGACAACCCCCAAAAAAGAAAGGTTTTGCAGGTGGAGGCGAATGACAATTTTTCCATTTTCATCTTTTCTGACTGTTTTTTCACTAGTGCTGCATTTAACTAGGGTCAGTGTCACTTCTGGTAGCATGAGGCGATACCTGGACCCTACAGAGGTTGCACAGGCAGTCCAGCTCCTATAGGATGGCACGTCAATATGTGCCATTACCAGAAGGTTTGCTGTGTCTCCCAGCACAGTCTCAAGAGCATGGAGGAGGTTCCAGGAGACAGTTACTCTAGGAGAGCTGGACAGGGTCGTAGAAGATCCTTAACCCATCAGTGGGTATCTGCTTCTTTGTGCAAAGAGGAACAGGATGACTGCTTCCAAAGCCCTACAAAATGACCTCCAGCAGTGAATTTCTTTGACCAAACAATCAGAAACAGATTTCATGAGAGTGGCCTAAAGGCCCAGTGTCATCTAGTCATCTAAGTCCTGTGCTCACCACACAGCATCATGGAGTCTGATTGGCATTTGCCACATAATACCAGACATGACAGCTCCACCACTGGTGCCCAGTACTTTTCACAGATGAGAGCAAGTTCACCTGAATACACGTAAAAGACATGAAAGGACTGGAGAAGCCATGGAAAATGTTATGCTGCCTGTAACATCACTTCATGACCAGTTTGGTGGTGGGTCAGTGATGGTCTGGGGAGGTACAATAAGGGAGAGACACACAGACCTCTATAGGCTAGGCATTGCCAGTCTGATTGCCCTTAGCTATCGGGATGAAATCCTCAGTATTCTAGCCAGTTGTTGATCACCCAGTGCTGTGCCAGGCTCAAAATTTCACTTGTTCATAATCAGAACAGTTCACTATTACCGAAATTATCAAGCGGGTGCGGCTATTAGCATTAACAAGTGGTTGACTGCTTACAAAGTTCAATGCAAAGTTTCCCCTTACTACTGATACTTATTTAGATTCATTCTCTCCAGTTGATCTTTGAGTTAACTTCGATAGCTACTTCCTCCAAACCATCAACATGTCTATTAGACCCCATTCCTACAACACTGCTAAAAGAAGTCCTACCATAAATTAATAGTTGAATCTTAAATATGATCAATGTATCTTTATTAATTGGCTATTACCAGAGGCTTTTAAGGTGACGGTAAATAAACCATTACTTAAAAAGACATGTCTTAACTCAGCTATCTTTGCTAATTGTATGCTCTCAAAAATTCTTGAAAGAGTAGTTGTAAACCAGCTAACTGATCATCTCCAGAGAAATGGTTTATTTGAAGAGTTTCAGTCAGGTTTCACAATTCATCACAGTACAGAAACAACATCAGTGAAGGTTACAAATGATCTTTTTATGGCCTCTTACAGTGGACTCATCTCTGTGCTTGACCGGCTAGAACTCAGTGCTGTTGATACTCAGATACTGTTGACCATAACATCTTCATCCATGCATTAAATTCTGCTTATCCTGTTCAGGGTCGTGGGGGGGTGGGGGGTGGGGCTGGAGCCTATCCCAGCTGACATAGGGTGAGAGGCAGGGTACAGGTTGCCTGTCGCAGGGTGCAGGGACAGACAACCTCACACTTATGGGCAAATTTAGAGTTTCCAATTAACCTAACCCCAGTAAGTGAATGTCTTTGGACTGTGGGAGGAAACCGGAGTACCCAGAGAAAACCCACACAGACTCGGGAAAACATGCAAACTCCACACAGAGAGAGAGAGAGAGAGAGAGAGAGAGGCCTGGGCCAAGGTGGAATTGAACTGTAAGGCAGCAGTGCTAACCACTGCTCCACAGTGCTGCCTGACCATAACATCTTATTACAGGTATTACAGCATGTGCAGGTATTAAAGCCACTGAGCAACAGTGGTTTCAATCATATTTATCTAATAGGCTCCAGTTTGTTTATGTAAATGGGGAGTCTTTTTCGCATACTGTGGTTAATGATGGAGTTCCACAGGGTTCTGTAATAGGACCAATTCGTTTTACACTTTACATGCTTCCCTAAAGCAGTATTTTCATCATTATACAGATGATACGCAGCTTTACCTATCCATGAGGTCAGATGACACACATCAATTAGTTAAACTGCAGGAATGTCTTAAGGACATAAAGGCCTACATGACCTCTAATTTCCTGCTTCTAAATTCTGATAAAAGTTATTGTACTCAACCCTGCAAATCTTCGAAACACAGTGTCTAACCACTCTGGATGGCATTACCTTGATCTCCAGTAACACTGTGAAGTATCCTGGAGTCATGTTTGACAAGGATATGTCCTTCAATGCACATATTAAACAAAGGACCTCTTTCTTGCATTTGTGCAAATCTCTAAAGTTAGAAACATCCTGTCTCAGCATGATGGTGCAAAGCTAATTCATGCATATTTTACTTCTAGGCTGGACTATTGTAATTCATTATCAGGTTGTCCTAAAAGCTCCCTTAAAAGCCTTCAGCTGATGCATAATTCTGCAGCGAGAGTACTGACAGGGACTACAATAAGAGCATATTTATTCCATATTGGCTTCTCTTCATTGGCTCCCTGTTTGATTTGATGATGATACTTTTTTGATCCCACAATGGGGAAATTACAGTTAACAGAACACCCATCCAAGAAGACAAACAGAACAAACATGGGGAGATAGGTGAACTGTGGTCATGCTGCCCCCCTTCTGGAGGCGGTGCCATTAAAAAGACAGAAACAATAGTGAAAACATATAGGGATGAGTGAGGAAAAAAATCATCTCATACTTTGTATACATTCACACATACACAGTATAAGGTTACAAAAACCTCTGCGACAGAGCAGAAACATATAGCATGGGAGCACTAGGGTGGGGAGGGATTAAATAAATCCAGAATTTTATTTAAAATTCTCCTTCTTACATATAAGACCTTGAATAATCAGGACCCATGTTATCTGAAAGACCTTATAGTACCGCAACACCCCAATAGAGCACCTCGCTCTCAGACTGCTGGTTCCTAGGATATTTAAGAGTAAAATGGGAGGCAGAGCCTTCAGCTTTCAGGCCCCTCTTCTGTGGAACCAGCTCCCAATTTGGATTCAGGATACAGACACCTCTCTATTTTTAAGATTACATATTGTTATATTTAGGGCTCGATCAGGTGACCCTGAAACACAGATTAGCTTACTGAGTAATTTTTTCACATTGATTTCAGCCCTCTGTAGTCTGATTAATTTCCATTAAATTATGTGACATCCTTTTTACCCTATCCATATCCAGGTAGATCCAACATCCTCAGTTCCTTCTACAGGTGTGTGGTGGAGAGCACACTGACTGTGTGCTACTGCAGCTGCACCATGACAGAGAAGCAGGCACTGGAGCAGGTGGTTAAGTCTGCATAGAAGATCATGAGGTGCATTTTACCACCCTTCTCAGACATTTACGCCAGTTAAATCAAGGACAGAACACCTGCATCATGACAGACTCCATCCACCTTGCAGTGTTCTCCCACCTTCTTAAGGCCATTGATTGTGGAGCTTCTGGGCAAGGTCCACCACACTGATGATTTTCCAGATGCTGTGAGACTGTTGAACTGTGCTGAACTGCCACACCCTGAATACATATAATTTGAACTGCTGCACTTTCACATGGACTTATTGATTAGGGTATTATCATTTAACGGGTCATTATTTAATATTTTTATTATTATATTTATTTAAAATTTTACTTTTATTATTTTATTTTTATAATAGTGAACAATTCTAATTGTTACAATTATAATAATAATTGTTCATTATTTCCTTGGAGGTTGATGAAATGCTGCTTTTCACCATCCTGGAGTTTAAAAAAATAATGAATTAAAGCCTTATTGTGAAGCAACCATCTATAAAAGCTATTACAAGGTTCTTAAAAGCCATGCAAACATTTTGCCAATCTGTAGAAATTTCTTTTTTCCCAGGAAATTCTTCTCCAGTTTAGTCTTTATTTAGTTTGTGGCATGGATATAAATTAAGTTCTTCTATGTTGGATCAGGCATCCTGTTACATTTATAAATATTTCAACTTGTTTTATTTTTTAAACTCAATTTAAGATGAAAATTCTGAACAGAGAAGTTTGATTCTATACAGTATATAACTTGTTCACTGACGTCGTCCCAAAAGTGGATGAAGTCAAAACACATTGTTCGTTCCTTTCATAGTTACCTATAACCAGGGGTGAAAGTAGTTTTAAATTCTTGTACTATGATAAAAACCATGTGTGTGTGTGCTATTTATTTATTTTTGCTAATTTTGCTAGCATCCAGCATTTGCTAGCATTTTTGAGGGGGTGGGGGGTAATTACAGCAATTCAGCTACTGAACACAAAACTGAAAATCAGTGAGATGTCCAATGTCCAACACAGCAAAGTGGGTGTATGTACAGAATATTTTTGTGTTTATGGTGTCAAGTTCATTTCCTTCCTAGTTTACCATGCGGCTGAATTCTTGACACTTTTCTTACTTTTTACTACTACTGCAAAAGGACTACAGTCCCCTTCCCCAACCTGCAGAACAGTTTTAGTTTTTAAAAGATGTGCTCTGTCCATATTGGCTTACATTTGTTGCAAAAGTAGAACTGAACTGGAGGTTCCTCTCACATGGAACCAGCCCCCAGCTGGCATTGAGGAGCACTTCTGAGATTAGTCTTCAAACTTTCCTTTTTGGTAAGGGTTATGGCTTGATCAGGTGATCCTGGCCTATCCTTTAGTTATGCTGCTATCGACACTGGTTCCTTTGAGGACTTCACAAGATGCACTGAGCTCCTCACCTCTTCTCTTTCAGTACTTATGGTCTGACTCTGCATGATTCAGATCTTTAAGTGGCCCCACCAACCTGCTTAACTTCCTCTTTTTTTTTCTTTTTGCAGTGCTCAACTTTTCTTTCTCTACCCTGGTTGGAAGTTTTGTCCTGTTAAAAAAAGGGAACTTATTTCCTCCCCTTTTCCACGAGTGCTTGCTCAAAAGGGAATTGTTGAGTTTTTCTACAAATTATTGTCAGATCTTGACCCTGCTGTCCAAAATTCCCTGGGATGACATCAAAAAAGTAACTAGGAAAATTTCCTTGAATAATCACAAAGTTATTGTGCATAATTGAGATTTTGACTTTTGTCAATAAAAAAATATTATTTTTAAATAAATTGTTGCCAATAAAAAGGAAAGTTAGCTTTGAAAATCCTGCTGTTTTCACAAAGTGATTATGAGCATGGCATTTTGTAGACAATAAATATAAACTGCACCCTGTAAACCTGATAGCCACAGATGGCTGACACTGTCACATAACCTGCGTGTATCTTCAGTGACTTATAATGTTAGGAGAAGGTGGTGTTGATATGAATGCTCAGATTTCCCTTGAGACCACAGAAGACAT
The DNA here is from genome assembly GCF_007364275.1 of Archocentrus centrarchus. Lineage (NCBI taxonomy): Eukaryota > Metazoa > Chordata > Actinopteri > Cichliformes > Cichlidae > Archocentrus > Archocentrus centrarchus. The sequence continues at coordinate 34,276,708 of NC_044355.1, read as the reverse complement.
AGCCTCTACTACTCTCACACACACAAACACACACACACACACACACACACACACACACACTGGGAGCTATACAGTCTGAAGTCTTCAATGATTAATGTCTCAAACCAAGCCACATCACAAAGCCAGTGCAGGAGAATGACTATGTGTTTGTGTGATTGTAAAGTTCATCTATCTTTCTATCTATCTATCTATCTATCTATCTATCTATCTATCTATCTATCTATCTATCTATCTATCTATCTATCTATCTATCTATCTATCTATCTATTGATATAGAAATAGATAGCTAGCTAGCTATATATATCTATCTATCTATCTATCTATCTATCTATCTATCTATCTATCTATCTATCTATCTATCTATCTATTGATATAGAAATAGATAGCTAGCTAGCTATCTATATCTATCTATCTATCTATCTATCTATCTATCTATCTATCTATCTATCTATCTATCTATTGATATAGAAATAGATAGCTAGCTAGCTATCTATATCTATATCAATAGATAGATAGATAGATAGATAGATAGATAGATAGATATCTGCTGCCATCCTGTTGTGTAGCTTTCCAGAAGCTACACAACAGCTTTCTGACATGGAGCCATTTGCACACCACATACAGATCACTCTTCTCTTGCTTTGCGCGCTGGATTTGGTCCTAGATCACTACAAAGTGCTCACTGCAGCTGGGAAAGCCAGGAATTCCAGCTTTCTGGCAGCTGGTTTCAACATATCTGTTTGCCAAGAGGAAGTTAGTCAGTCTCCTTATCAAAATTGAGAAGAAAATCTTCCCCTCCAAATTCAGTAAGGCAATACTTCTGAACTGGCTAATGGTGTGGAAGTCCTGTTCTTTGGGAATGAACATGCAGGCTGCTGCCACTCTAGTGGAACTTGTTCTTTTTTCCAGGTAGCCCTCATGAGCTTCCACAGAATGTTTGTAAAACTTGTAGGGAAGCATGTTTGGTCCAGGGGCTGAAGCTGATCTTGCCCTCTTGATAACCCCCTCAAGTTCTTGCAGCTTGGGTGGAGAGGTATCAAATGAAGTTACTGCTGAGCTGGCCGTGGAACATGCCCAGGGGAACCAAGTGAATTGTCTGTTATTGCTATACTGGTTCCTGATGTGTTCTTCTAGATCCTTCCTATTGATCTCAAGCTTTCCACTCTTCTTCTCTTCCAACAGGTGTCAAGCATACCTAAAGGGATCTCTGAAGAAACTTGCTCTTTCCTTCTCTCTCCTTTTCCTCCTCCTTCACATCCTTTCCACTCTTTGCAGCTTTGCGAGACTTTGCTTGAGGTCATCCCACAGCTCCTTCAGGCCGACTCTTTCAGCTTTTGTAGCTTTCCTCCAGCTCTGACGGAACTGATGCCTTGATCTGACTAACTCCTCAATCTCTCTCTCTGTTCTTTCTCTCATTGGGACTATGTGGTCTTTCCTACTAGCCTTGCCAAACCAATTCAATTCAATTCAATTTCAATTCAATTTTATTTATATAGCGCCAAATCACAACAAACAGTCACCTCAAGGCACTTTGTATTGTGTGTAAAGACCACTCTCTGCATTCTTCAAAGATAATATTCCCCATGATGTTAAGCTTGCTTTCAACAGTTCCTCGTAGTACCCTCTCCAACAGTTGGCTTAGGTCACTGTCGAGGTTTGCCATACTGCCCGGTCACTCACCTTGGGTCATCTGATTTTACCACGTCTACCTCATTGCTTTGCCAATGGCTTTGCGGAGTGTACTTCTGATAAGCTAGGGGCTTTGTTCTCGGTTGACTCCCCAGGGCTTCCTCAGACATCTTCTTTTTTTTGTGATCAATTTTTTATTGACATCAATTATGACATTCAACACTTACAGGTCTTTGCTTGTGGTACATTTACATTTACAAGATCTTCCTGGACAGGTAGAGTTTATTGATGTCTTTTGTATTAACTTTCTCCTTAATCACATACATATAGAATGATATATGAACAGAACAAGGTTTCCCCACCCCCTCCCCCTCCCAACCACCCTCCCATATGTCCATAACCCCCCTCCCCCCACCCCGCGGTCTGCTGAGAGAAAAAGACAACGACCACACATATAAAATACGAATAAAACAAAACAATATGAAAAGTAAAACAGGTATATCACACCTTGTCTAATCATCCTCTACAGAAATATTATCTGGTTCCTTTTCAATAGAGTTCAACATATTAGAGATCTGCTCAGCAGCATCTTTACATAGGTTAATAGTTCTCTGTTTTGCCTTGTTTATCCTTGCTGTAGAAAGTTCAAGTAATACAATGTCCAAGAAATAAGCCATCCATTGCTGCATGGAAAGTGAGTGTGGTGGCAACCATTTCTGCACTATCATTTTCTTGGCTGCTGTTGACCCTGCAAGCCAGATTTTCCTCTGCTTTTCGAACAGTTGGAGTTTGGAATCATCATTCAATAACCAGACAATGGGGTCAACAGCAATTGAACAGTTTATTAAAATCACCTAAAGTCTCTGCTTTTTTGTGCCAAAATTCCTGTACTTCTTCACACTCCCAGACCATGTGTAGAAAGGTCCCAGTTCACTCTGGTTTACAGAAAGTGCAGTGGGGACTTGGAATGGCTTTTGTAATGTGCCTTTTCTGGGGGGTCCAGTATGTCCTATGACAGATGTTAAAGTGAATATGTTGGTGGTTTGGGTTTTTAGAGCAGTGAAAAATGTTATCCCACACTGCTTCCCAGTCAATCATGTCGTTTTCAATATTCAAATCTCGTTGCCATATTTGAATTATTGGAAGTTTCCCTGTAATTGCCTCCATCATTGTCTTATAGACAGTAGATGCCACTCTCCTTACTGGAAAGTGAAAAAACAATTTCCAAATAGGGTGTGTGTCAAGTGAAGTTCCCCATGATATATCCTGACTTTTCAGGGCTGATCGTATGCATAAATACATGTCGAAGGTTGTTTTAGGGATATCAGACTTGGTTTTAAGTTCTTCAAAGCTCAATAAACCTTTTTCATTAACAATATGGTCCAATGTATTCACACCCCTCTCACTGCACAGTTTACATGTAAAGGGTTTATTACCAGACATTAAGTGTGAATTGTGCCATAAAGGTGTATGCTTATGCCATTTATTTGTGTAGCCCAAAAGTCCCTCTGCATGTCTAAGATTGGATATTGTGTTTGTGATGATAGGGCCATAGCTTAAAGAACATGTTGTCAGACTAACACATGCAAAGGCTAAGTCCTCTACACTGTGTGCAGAATTATTAGGCAAATGAGTATTTTGACCACATCATCCTTTTTATACATGTTGTCCTACTCCAAGCTGTATAGGCTTGAAAGCCAACTACCAATTAAGTAAATCAGGTGATGTGCATCTCTGTAATGAGGAGGGGTGTGGTCTAATGACACCAACACCCTATATAAAGTGTGCTAAATTTTTAGGCAACTTCCTTTCCTTTGGCAAAATGGGTCAAAAGAGAGATTTGACGGACTCTGAAAAGTCAAAAATTGTGAGATGTCTTGCAGAGGGATACAGCAGTCTTGAAATCGCCAAACTTTTGAAGCGTGATCACTGAACAATCAAGCATTTCATGGCAAATAGCCAACAGGGTTGCAAGAAGCGTGTTGAAAAAAAAATAACGGCCCATGAATGGAGGAAAATCAAGCGTGAAGCTGCCAAGATGCCATTGGCCACCAGTTTGGCCATATTTCAGAGCTGCAACGTTACTGGAGTATCAAAAAGCACAAGGTGTGCAATACTCAGGGACATGGCCAAGGTAAGGAAGGCTGAAAAACGACCACCTTTGAACAAGAAACATAAGAAAAATCGTGAAGACTCGGCCAAGAAAAATCTTGAGACTGATTTTTCTAAGGTTTTATGGACTGATGAAATGAGAGCGACTCTTGATGGGCCAGATGGATGGGCCAGAGGCTGGATCAGTAAAGGGCAGAGAGCTCCACTCTGACTCAGACGCCAGAAAGGTGGAGGTGGGGTACTGGTATGGGCTGGTATCATCAAAGATGAACTTGTGGGGCCTTTTCGGGTTGAGGATGGAGTGAAGCTCAACTCCAAGACCTACTGCCAGTTCCTGGAAGACACCTTCTTCAAGCAGTGGTACAGGAAGAAGTCGGTAACGTTCAAGAAAAACATGATTTTCATGCAGGACAATGCTCCATCACATGCATCCAAATACTCCACAGCGTGGCTGGTCAGTAAAGGTCTAAAAGAAGAAAAAATAATGACATGGCCCCCTTGTTTACCTGATCTAAACCCCATAGAGAATCTGTGGTCCCTCATAAAATGTGAGATCTACAGGGAGGGAAAACAGTACACCTCTGAACAGTTTCTGGGAGGCTGTGGTGGCTGCTGCACGCAATGTTGATCACGAACAGATCAAGCAACTGACAGAATCTATGGATGGAAGGCTTTTGAGTGTCATCGTAAAGAAAGGTGGCTATATTGGTCACTGATTTGTTTTTGGTTTTGTTTTTGAATGTCTGAAATGTTTATTTCTAAATTTTCTGTTGTTATATTGGTTTACCTGGTGAAAATAAACAAGTGAGATAGGTACATATTTCGTTTTTATTCAGTTGCCTAATAATTCTGCACAGTAATAGTTACCTGCACAAACAGATATCCTAATAGGATACCCAAATCTAAAAAACCTTACTCCAACTTCCAAAAATATTAAGCTTTGAGATTTACGAGTCTTTTGGGTTGATTGAGAACGTAGTTGTTGTCCAATAATAAAAAGACCCCTATCAAATACAACTTGCCTAATAATTCTGCACACAGTGTATTCGTACAGGATGAATAAGTTGTTGTTCTATGTCTTTCCATGGGACAGTAGCTAGGGGGTCCATCCATATCTTAAGAGCACGTAACTGAAAGGCCAAATGGTACACTTTAAAATTAGAAAGAGCTAATCCTCCATTACTTGTGGTGCATTGCAAAGTTGAAAATTTTAGTCTGGGTTGTTTATTGTTCCAGATGTATTGTCTGATAAGTGAGTGAGGGACCATTGCACTCAAAAAATTCACAAGGGGCAGAATGTTCATTTTAACCACTGCTACCCTGGATCTGAATGATGCTGGTAGTGCAGCCCAATTTTTCAAATCTCTCTGCACATTGTTTAACATAGTCTCATAGTTGTCTTGGACAATTTTCTTCATAGATGTATGAATTGTGACACCCAGGTAAGTGATTTTGCTTTGTAATGGAATTGGATGGTTAATTGGCCCATTAACTGGTATACTGTTTAGTTTGAGCATATTAGATTTCTCCCAATTGATTTTGTAACCAGAGATTGACCCAAATATACTTGTATTTGTATTTTAGGTATGGAGTCCTCAAGGTCAGATATATACAGTAGGATGTCATCAGCAAATAAGGATATTGAGTTGTCACATGATTTGAGTGGATAATTGCCGACTTTGTTTTGTCTTATAGCTTGGGCCAACGGTTCCAGAGAAAGTGCAAATAGGAGGGGTGACAGTGGGCATCCCTGTCAGGAGCCACGTTCAATAGGAAAAGGCAGTGAGTGTAGACCATTGGTTGAAACAATAGCAGTTGGGTTTGCGTATAAGGTGTACGCACCATGTCGATGAATTTTGGCCCAAGGCCAAGTTTCTCCAATACTTACCACAAATAGTTCCACGACAAACGGTCAAATGCTTTGAATGCGTCTAATGATAAAACTGCTGAAGGGGTTGTGAGGTTCTTTTTTTTTTTTTTTTTTTTTTTTTTTTTTTTTTTTTAAAGCCTGTCATGTCTGGTAGATCTTGCAAGCAGAACTGTGATCTGAATGCGTTGCTGTGCCAAACATATTTGCTATTTCAAGATGAGCTCTATAGGTTCTCAATAGGCTCTTCTTGTTGATGTTTTAACCCTTTATTTTATTTATCTGAGTTATTTTTTCACATACAATGTAACAGCCAGAGCTGACAGGCTGAAGAAAAGGAAAATAAAGAGAAGAAAAAAGGAGAGAGAAAGGGAGCAAAAAAAAAAAAAAGGGGGAAAGAGCACAAGTCTATTAATCAGATACTTCATCACTTTAACATATAAAAAAATACTATCAATACTTGCAAAAATAAGTTTGTGTGTGAAAAACAAAACTAACAAAGCATGTTACGCACACCAACAATTTTGTTGAGTTGTGATTGAGTGGGCGTTTGAGTCTGTGTCATGTTTGTGTCTGTGTCATGGAACATACTTACCAATGAGGGCAAAACGCTGCAGCTCCACCCATCAGAAGCTAGAGGCAGGTATGGAAAGCCTCCGGAAACCCAGGCCACCAGCAGCCCACCAAGAGCCAGGAAGACCCGTGGCCACTCAGTCCAAAGACAACCGCACACCTACCCCAGCAGACGGGAGAGGGTGGTCTCAGACGGAGCCCCCCCAGTCGAGGAGCAAGGGCTCCAGGGAACCCAAGGCGATGAGAAGCCAGCCCCCCCCCAGCGGCCAGCCCCCTGCACTGGCCGATGGCAGGGCCCCCGGGCCCACGGCACCCAAGGACCGCCCGACCCTCCACAGAGCCCCCCCCCACGCCGAAGAAGCCAACGCAGCCCCGCACCGCACCCCCAAGGGGGGCAGGCCAGCACCCACGCCAGAACATCCAGCCCCACCCAGGAACCCCGAGGCACCCCCATCCCAGGGGGGGTAGGGGGGAGGAGGCAACCAGCAAGGAGCGGCCAGGAGGCAAGGCACAAGGCCCAGACCCAGGTCCAGCCATACATACAAACACACCCACACACCCGTGTACACATTTATGCACAGATACTCATACATGCCCATACATACTTACCCACACACAGATATGCCATACATACACATTCACTCACCCACCCATACTCACGGAGACGGTGACAAATACACAAAGACACACATTCATCCATAGCTACCCACCCTCTGAAGGCGGGGCAAGTGGAAACCACCCCAGGGCCAACAGCGACCCCAGGACGCCACCAGCCCGGTCCCCAAGGAACCACCCGACCCCTACCCTGGGCGAGACGCAAGAAATCGGGGTGTAAGATGACCCATCCACCCCTCCTCCTCCCCAACTTGTAGGTCTATGTGTTAATGTTTGTGAGTGAATGAGGTGTATAGGGTGCAGTTAAAATTGAGGGGACAGTTATGCCACAAGCACCAACTGTTGGTCGTCAGTGCTTGCCCACACTGCCCCCCCAAAACCCTCCATGTCTAAAGTGCAAATAAAATTTGGGGACAGACAGTGACGAGGATCCGAGTGGGGCCACCTCAGCGGCCCCACCTCATCAACCTCTGAGTAACATGCCTGCCCCAAAGGTCCTATGTGTATCAGGTTGTAAGTGTGTATGTGTTGTGAGTTATAATGACTAAAGTGCAATTAAAACGGAGAGGCAAGTGGTGGTGCAGCTCTCCACGTGGCCTCTCCATCCTACATCTGTGAGTGATGTGTATTCTGTGTGTGTGTGTGTGTGTTTGTGTATGGGGAGGGGGAGGGGGGGGGGGCATATGACCAGGAAGAATCCTGGAAGAAGAGAGCCAGCTGTCCGCTGGCTCAATAGGCACCCCGACCTCCCACACCCCAGCACAGGGCAGGGGGAGGTGAGCCCGGGGCCGCGGTGACAGCATCCCGGAGCACTGCAGCACCCGAGGTTGGCGCCCTCGCCCCCACTGCAGAGGGCGGCCCGCTCCCGCTAGATGCCCATTCACTCAACAATAGACACAAACAGGCGACAGGACATACTGGCCTGGGCATGGAAATGCAGTGCCCAGTCCCCCCCAACCACCCCACCGCGGCCCCATCCCCCACCCCACCCCCCTGCAATGCAGGCACCCCAGGGCCCCAAAAGCGTAGACCGGACATCCCGACGTCAGACCAACCCACCCCACCCGGTGGCGCGGCCGGGACAGCAGAGGCCCCCCCCGCGCCAGGGGGGACCCACCGGGAGCCGGCGCGGCCCCAGTGTCGGGGCCCCAGACCTCAGCCCCCAAGCCACACAGGGAAGACCAGCCAACCGACCGAGGGCCGGCACCACCCCCCCAAGCACCCCGCCCACACCCCAGGACCGAAGGCAGCATCATCCAAGCCCCCACCCCCATCAACCAGGACAGGCACACAGACATCACCAGAAGGTCGCCCCAGGACTCCAGTCTCAGGAGGCTACCAGCTACCTAGGCATCCGGAGCCCCAGCCCACCCCCCTACAAAGCACATCAGGAGCAGAGCCCGCAGCCCACCACCCCCACTAAGTAATGGAGCTGAGCAGTGGGAACCAAAGAGAGTCAAATTCCTCCAATTTGTTTTTAGAAGAAGCAGACATTCTCTCTAAACTAACATGATCTACTAATAAATTTCTGTACTGAGTAATACATAGTTTATTTTTTGTCTTCCAGTTCATGAGGATCATCTTCTTAGCGATGCACAAGGCAGTAAGAACTATGTGTGATATATTTAACTCCATAATTAATTCACTGACATCACCTAAGATGCATAGTCTGGGGGAAGTTGGGATACGACAGCTAAACCATGTGGATAGATCTTCACAAATCCTCTGCCAAAATCTCTGAACTGGTACACAAGACCACAGAGCGTGTAGATGATTATCCTCTGAATTGCTTGTACAGTGGGTGCATATGTTTGAGTGTGTAAGGCCCATTTGGAACATCCTTTGTCCAGTGTAGTATGTTCTATGGAGAATCTTATATTGCACAAGTTGTATTTGGGGTCTTTTAGTCATTTTGAAGATATTTAAATATATTTCTGTCCATAAATTTTAATCCAGGTTGACAGAAAGATCACGCTCCCATTTTGCAATTGGGAGGGAAACTGAATCATCAGTTTTTATTAATAATTTATATAATTTTGATAACAATTTTGGGGTACAGAGGTTAAGAAATTCTGTTACCCAAGTAGGCATTTCTAGATTCAATTGATTAAGGTTAAATCTTCCCTGTAGGACGGACTTAACTTGTTGATATTCCAGAAATCTACCGTTGCCAATTCTATATTTTGATATAAGTTCTTGGAACGTGATAAAATTTCCATCTTGGATAATATGTTCTAAGTTATTTATACCCTTATCACGCCATAACGGAAAATTCAGCATTTTCTTTTTCTGACAAATATCTGGATTGTTCCAAATGGGTGTTAGTTTACAGGGGATAAGTGAAGACTTAGTTATTTTTAAAAATTCCCACCAGGCTGTCAGAGAGGTATTTATGCTAAGGACTTTATAGCAGTTATGATGTTTAATACTGGAACTAATGAAAGGTAGATCTGAGATTTTTTTTTTTCCACAAAACGCCTGTTCTAGATCCAGCCATGGGTTGTCTAATGAATTGGATTTGATCCACTTTGAAATATACTGCAATCTACTGCTTAAGAAATAGTAATAAAAGTTTGGTAATTCTAGACCTCCACTGTGTTTTGGGTTTTGTAAAGTTTTTAAGCTTATTCTTGACGGTTTGTTTTTCCATAAAAATTTTGAGATGTTTGAATCTAGTGACTTAAACCAAGGAAGAGTAGGTTTATTAGGGATCAATGAAAATAGATAATTAATTTTTGGTAAAACCATCATTTTAATGGCAGCAACTCTCCCCATGAGTGATATAGGTAAACTGTTCCAACGTGTGAGATCATCCTCTATTGTTTTTAATAAGGGGATATGATTTAATCGTACCAAGTCTGAGAGCCTGGCGGAAAAATTTATGCCTAAATATCTAATATTTCCTGACTTTAGTGGGGTCCTAGAGGTTCTCTGGAAACTACAATTCAGAGGCAAAACTGTTGATTTACTCCAATTGATAGAGTAATCAGATATAGATGAGAACTTATCTATCAGTGTGATAGTCTTCAAAAGAGAGCCTTGTGAATTCCCAAGGAAAAGTAATACATCATCAGCATAAAGGCTAAGTTTATGGTCCATATTTTCAGTTTGAATCCCTTTAATATTTACATTTTGACGGATTGCTGCCGCTAGCGGCTCAATGAAAATTACAAAAAGAGAGGGAGAGAGTGGGCAGCCCTGCCTAGTGCCCCTCTGCAGACTGAAACTTTGTGAAATGAGATCATTTGTCCTAACACGCGCATTCGGAGAGCTGTGTAGTGTTCTGATCCAGTTTATAAAGGATGAACCGAATCCAAATTTTTGTAGAACTGCTAGTAAGAATTTCCAATTTACCCGATCAAATGCCTTCTCTGCATCTAAAGACACGATTGTCGTCTCTAATTTGTTAATAGAACAATAGTCTATTATATTTATCAGTCGACGTGTATTATTGGCTGAGTGCCGACCCTTGATAAAGCCTGTTTGATCTGGATGTACAATAAATGGAGTAATACTTTCTAATCTTTTGGCAAGGGCTTTGCAAATTATTTTAAGATCTACATTAATGAGAGAGATTGGCCTGTAGCTGGATGGGAATGTGGGGTCTTTGCCTGGTTTAAGAAGCAGGCTAATGTTAGCAGAGTTTAAGGTTGGAGATAAGATCTGATCATTCTGAATCTGAGTTACCATTCTGAAAAAAATGGGAGCTAGCTCAAACCAAAATTCTTTATAAAACTCGGCTGGAAAACCAACTGGGCCTGGGGCTTTATTATTTGGGAGATGCTGTAGGGCTTCACTAAGTTCAGACAATGAAAGAGGCAAATCCAGAGCTACAGCCTGGCTGTCATTTAGTTTTGGTAGATTTATATTATTAAGAAATTCTTCAATTTCAGTATCAGATGGGTTAATCTGTGGTGAATATAAGGCTTCATAGAAGTCTTTGAAAGAGTTATTTATTTGTTGTGGGTCATGAGTGATAATACCAGTCGAGTCTTTAATAGAAAAAATAGCTGTTTTTTCTTTATTCAGTTTTAATTGCTTGGCCAGGAATTTTCCAGATTTATTTCCATGCTCAAAGTTTTCCAAACGCAGCCTCTGCAACATAAATTGTGTCCTTTTATCAATTATTTCATTTAGCTCCAGTTTCAGTTTCCTCAGGTTGTTAATTATATGTTCTTGTGGTGAGGCAGCATAGGCAGTTTCTAAAGATTTAATTTTTTGTTCTAATTCTAACACAAGTACTTTTTCTTTATTTTTCCTATGCGAGCAGTAAGATATTATTTTGCCCCGCATTACTGCCTTTCCTGCTTCCTAAAGAACACGTGGTGATATTCCTGGAATATCATTATATTCTAAGTATGCTGACCACTCCTTTTTGAAATAATTAATAAAATCTTCTTCTTTAAGTAATGATGTATTAAATCTCCAGTTCCTGATTGGTGGTGTGACTCTTTTCTGTGTCAGAGACATAGACACCGGTGCATGATCGCTAATAGTGATAGGGTGAATCTGAGTGTCTGTGATATCCATCATTATGGAGCTGCTAACTAAAAAGTAATCTAAGTGGGAATGAGATTTGTGTACTGGTGAGAAAAAACTATAATCTCTCAGAGTGGGGTGATGTGACCGCCAAGCATCGCAAAGACCAAAATCCTTCATGTACTGTTTAAGAATGTCTGCAGACTGCCAGTTCCTCTGACTCACTGCTGTACTGAGCCTGTCAATATCTGCATTAAGTACCAGGTTGAAGTCTCCTCCTATTACAAGTGTGGTGTCAGAGTGATCTGAGAGTGAAGTGAACAAAGCATGAAAGAAGGAGGGGTCATCAACATTTGGCCCATATATACTATCCATCCATCCATCCATTCGCTTCCGCACATCCTGTTAAGGGTCGTGGGGGGGCTGGAGCCTATCCCAGCTGTCATAGGGCGAGAGGCAGGGTACACCCTGAACAGGTCGCCAGCCTGTTGCAGGGCTAACACAGAGGGACAGACAACCTTTCACACTCACATTCATGCTCTCATTCACACCTATGGGCAATTTAGATTAGCCAATTAACCTAACCCCAGTAAGTGCATGTCTTTGGAATGTGGGAGGAAACCGGAGTACCCGGAGGAAACCCACGCAAGCACGGGGAGAACATGCAAACTCCACACAGAGAGAGGGAGAGGCCTGGGCCAAGGTGGAATCGAACCCAGGCCTTCCAGATGGTATTCTAACTGTGAGGCAGCAGTGCTAACCACTACGCCACCGTGCTGCCCGGTATATACTAGCAATACATAAATCTGTATTCTGTATAGATAAATTAAGTATTATAAATCTACCTTCAGGGTCTATTGTACTGTTGTTAATGTTAAAGTTTATCTTCTTGTTAATCAATATAGCTACACCTCTTTGTTTGGAGTTATAGCAGGCTGAGTACGTGTGAGGGAACTGTGGAGAGGAAAGAGTGAGCACAGATGTTTTGGACACATGTGTCTCCTGTAGAAAAACATCTGCTTTTAAGTCTTTTAACCGATTAAAAATTTTTAGTCTCTTTTCCCTCGAACCAGCCCCGTGCACATTCCATGAGACAAATCTGAGTGTGCTCATATTTAAACTAACTGATGGACTGTTGTGTGCTCACTAAAGATGTGTGTGTGTGTGTACATATGTTCTGTATGTTGGCGTGTGCCCTTTATATTGATGTGTGCGTGTGTATGTGCGCTGTATGTTGGTGTGTGTGCATCTGCGCTGTATGTTAGTGTAGTAAACTGTAGCATTGTAAGTGACGTAAACATATTGCTGAGTGCAGAAAGAAAAAAGACGTATAAAAAGTGACCTAAGTGACATAAGAATGAAATTAGATGAGGGGAAAACAAAACAGAACAAACAAACAAACAAACGATCACGGCACTATGCTGACTCGTCGGCGTTAATGGTACTACTTAGACAGATTTAGACTATTTAATGGTACTGTTTAGATAGTTGAAAAAAAAAAACTCAGAAAAGAACGTTAATATGGACACAGATCACCTGATCGATCAGTAGAGCCATGGCGTGGTGTTTTTGTCTCGGTAAAGCTGTCCGTTTACATACAGTTTGTCCACGGCGATGACAGCCCGGGAGCCTCCCTGCATGAACTTCTTCCGGATGGGGAATAGAGCCTTGCGTCGCTCCAGGATCTCCTTTGGAAACTGGTCGTTGACGCTGAAGTCCGTCCCTCTCAGCTCCCGGCCGCGGCTCTTCACCAGCTCTTTTTCTTTGAAGTGTTCGAATTTGGCCACGATCGGTCTGGGTCTGCGTGCTCCGGGTCGCTTCCCTCGCAGGCGGTGGACTCTATGGAAGGCGATGGTCTTCACGGCGTCCTCCGGGAGCTTCAGGTGAGTTTGAATAAATTCCTTCACTGTAGCCTCCGGGTCCTCCTCTGCCTTCTCCGGGATACCTGAAAACACAAGATTTTCTCTCATGCTGCGGGCCTGAAGCTCGATAATCGATTCTTTAATTTTCTTATTTTCTTCTGAGAGCCGGGTCGTTTCCTCGGTGAGGGAATTCACCGACTCTCTGAGGACAGTGTTTTCAGCAGCCAGTGTTTCCACCTGATGCTGGCTGAACTCGACTGACTCCCGCAGGTCCTGAAACTCCTTGTGGAGGATTTCAACCAGGGCCAAGCGGGCATCAAAGCTGGACAATTTGTTATTAATGGACTCCAGAATGCCCACAATATTGGTGGTGGGTGGCGAAGTTGTCTCTGGGGAATCTTCGGGGCGGCTTCTTTTTGTGGACGGCGTTCCTTTGCTGGTGGAGGGAGTCGGCGTCTTGTCTGTTTTCCCCATGACGACTCGCTCAAAACACCCGTCGATGTACCGCAGCAAACTATCCAGGTCCTCTTCACCGTCCTCCAGATTGTTGAAAATAATTTAAGTTAGGCTAAGAAACTACCTATATTTTTTAGTTTTAAGCCTGTCTAGTTATAAATTGGCGAAAAAAAAAGGCTAATCACGCAAATGTTTGCTGATAGAGTCACGCCGCCATTAACGATACTGCCGAGATTCACAAAGTCTCGCGTGACTACAGCATAGTCTCCGGGTTGTGAGGTTCTTGGCTTCATGGATTATGTGTAGCAGTCTGCTGCATGGCGGTTAGGTATGAAGCCAGTTTGTTCAGGATGAAGTAACTTTTCAATGACACGTTCCAAGCGCATTGCCAACACCTTAGAAAACAGCTTAATATCCATCCCCAATAGGCTTATAGGTCTGTAATTGGCACAATGTTTCAGATCTTTGCCTTTTTTGGGTAAAACTGATATTAGTGCAGTATTTGTTTGCTGGAGAAAAGTGCCTCTCTCCAAAGCTGATGTTAAAGCTTGTAGAATTGTAGGTCCAAGTATTGAAGTACTGCAATAATAGTTCTAATGGGATTCCATCTAAACCTGGGGTTTTGCCCTTTTTAGCACCCTTCAAGGCAGTTTTAAGTTCCTCTAGTGAGATTGGTTGGCCCAGTTTTTCTGCCTTAGACAAGGTAGCTCTAGATTTTTAAGAAATTCTTGACATTGTGCTGCCTTGGAATTGGTTGGACACCTGTATGATTTTGAATACAAGGAATTGAAGGTGGTGTTAATATCCTGGTAGTTTGTTGAAATGCCGTTCTCTGTGAGTATGCTATTAATTGTAGCCCTGGATTTATTTTGTTTTAGCTTAAGAGCAAGTAGTTTACTTGGGTTGCAGCCACTGAAATAATAGTTTTGTCTTACTCTATGCATTAAAAATTCAGCTCTTCTACTCAGTAGATCATTTATTTCTGCTCGGTTTGTTACAAGAATATTATGTATTGTTCTAGAAAATTTGCTTTTAAGTTTGTGCTCCAATGATTGACACTGTTCCTCCAACTCTTTAATCCTTTCTTGTCTTTTCCTTTTTAAATGGGCTGAAAAGGAGGATGTAAAATCCCAAATAAACCCCTTTGTGGCTTGCCATACATATGCTGGGTCTGTAGTTGAAGCTGTATTAATTACTAGAAATTTGGCCACTTTTGCTCTAAACTCTGTGTCAAATTCTGAATTCTGAAGAAGGGATGTGTTAAATTGCCATCTTCTAGATTTTCCCCCTGAAGTATTACAGTTAAATGTTGATATTATTGGATTGTGATCAGATAAGATGGCTGGTTCCATAACTATAGACGGAAACATTGGTCTCAGTTCAGTAGAGCACAGCATGTAATCAATGCGGGAATGTGTTAGGTGACGAGTGGAGAAACACGTGTAATCTTTGCCATTTGGGTTATGAAGTCTCCAAATGTCTGTTAAGTGCAGACTGTCCAATGTTGTTTTAAACATCTCTGACACCTGTTGTTGAGCTTTTGTGTAGGTAACACCTGACCTGTCTTGTTTTAAATCCAGCACTGCATTCATATCTCCTCCTACAATTAAAGAGTATTCACTAACTGTGACCGCAAGCAATCATTAGTTAACCTTGGGAAAAAGTTTAATCAAATATGGCTGGTGCATATACAGACACAAAAGCAATTTTTCTATCCCCTATGGTAGTACATATATAAGATATTCTCCCCGTGGTGTCTTTGCTACATTTATCTATGGTAAGGCTGCATTTCCGTGATATCAGTATAGTGGTGCCCTTGGTCTTAGTATTGTCACTAGATGAAGCCGCCACTTTGTAGTGTTTATTTTGTAGGAGATTCACATCTTTCTGGCGCAGATGCATTTCTTGTATGAGCGCTATGTCTATGCGCTTTCTTCTTAGACAGTCCAAAAGCTTGTGTCATTTGACTGGGCTATTGAGACCTCTAATATTAACCGACATAACAGAAAGTTCAGCCATTTTCTAAATGTTGCTGTAGATTGAAATGTACTCTACCTGACTTCTCCACAAAAAGGATTCTCTTGCCAGACTGTATAGCTAGAAAAATAAGCAAGGTGTGATAAAAACATAAAATACAAAAACACCCTTTCCGCCCCGAGACCTCAACACCCCCCACACAAGAATAAGATACGTAGCCACATCAGTTAACGCTATTCTAGCTCACCCCTCCCTCCACCTGTAACAGAAAAAAAAAACAAAAAAAAACACACAGGTCTTGTGGTTTCCATATGTTAAACAAGTAGTTAGATAACAATTTCGGCTATTGAAGTTGCAAAAGTAGACCTACCATTAACAATAGTAACAGTGTTAAGCCCTCTACAGGGAGTAACTGAAGTGAATAGAGTCTGATGACATATTAAAGCATAGCCTAATGATGGCTGTTTACTTGCAGTTTAGTCCATTCAGCTCGGGACGTTAGTATTGCGTCTGTACTTACATAATTCTCTTGAATCACTTCACCACAAAGTTCAGTTCTTATTCCACACTAGGTGAGCCTGGTCGAGATGGTTCTGACGGCTCTTGTTGCAGCATCTCTGATGAGGTTATCTCTCCGTCCGGGCGTCCGCTCACACTCGGCTGATGATCCGGGCAAGGTTGCTCCTGCGTGTCTATGTCACTTGCGTGGGCCTCCTTGCCCAAGTCTACCCAAGTCTACCCTCGCCCGTCTCGAGGGTAGACTTGGGGGTCACTTTTAATGTGGCAGGATAGATGAGATCCCTTTCGCATGCAGCTTACTCCATACCGCCACGAACTGTTGGCGTCTCTGCATGGTGTACTCACTGTAGTCTGCTTTAAATCGGAGCGTTGCAGTTGTATTGTCCTTAATTGGCCTGGTTTTCTGTGCCTGTCTTGCCCCATTAAGAATTGCTTGGCGGTCTTGGTATCTCAGGCATTTGAAAATCATGGTGCGGGACCCCGAGTTGCTCCCTTTTCCTTTCGCATAGATTCGATGTGCCCTCTCCAGTTCAATGATGGGTCTGTTTCAACTGTACTAAAGAGCAAAACAATTAAAAGTGGACAGTAAACATTAAGTGTCTACCTAAGTCCCTCTTAGTATATGATTTATTAATTGATGAACACAATGATTTGTCCTGCCTCAGAGAAACCTGAATGAACAGCCCTGAATCTAGCCTAACAATACCAACCAAAAATCTAAACAGAATCATAATTAATTTGAAAGCCTTAGTCTTAACCTTGTGCACCTTAACTGGGAAAAAAAAAAAAAAAAAGTTTTATATGTACTTATCTATCATCCACCTGGCTTTTATTCAGTTTCTGAATCTGATTTCTAGGACTTTATCTGATTTGATTTAGTTTAACATTTAACAGTTTTTCCTGCAAACTTTCTTTTGTCTGACCATTTCTTAATAACATTTAATTTTACAATTATAGACCACACAGCACTGTACTGAAACTGGGAAATCAATTTCAGTACCCTTAATGTCTTTCTGGAAGTGTTGTAATGAAATATAAAGAAGTGCTTCCTTCTTTGTTATCTTCTTCAATGTCATTATTATTATATTTGGCCCTAAAATCTTAGAAACTAACCAGATACTTACTCTGGATTGCCTTGGCTTTCAGTAACTCTGTGAGGAACCTGGGAGTCATTTTTGATCAGCATATCCTTCACATTAAACAAATGTGTATGACTGCCTTTTCTCATCTGCAAAATATTCCAAAACATAGAAAGTTACTCCCATCTGGATAAGCAAAGAAAAATGCATGGATGATTAACATTTAATTTCAATGTTTTAACTGAAATTTTCATTGCTAATTTATTTTTTATTTTTACTTTGTATTGCATTATTGTATTATTATACCATCTTGCTCTATTATCAGAATATTAGTTATCTCTGAAGTACTAATCTGCATGAACGGTGCTATAGGAATACAGTATGATCAATTGATTGATTGATTGGTAATATCAATCCGACTGTAAATTTTATTAATAAATTCATAAATAATTATTATTGACAAGCATAATAAATGTTCTGTTGTTTAAAAGCACGTTACACCATGTTTTAGGCTCCTGTTAAGAAGTATCAAATGTAAAAAATGCAGTGAATCCATTTTAGTATAATGCTGTAATGGCAGATGAAATTCTAAGTATTACCTTAACATACAGAGTAAAGACAAGCTATTCATATTAATTTTATAATTAGATGGAATACCAATCAAGACTGTTTTTTTTCATTGTCTTTTCTTTTTCTAGCTTTCTTATGTGAGCAAACTTACAGTGAGCCATTCTTTTCATCACCTCTAACCAGAAAATGGCATGGTTAAAAAAATAAATAAAAATGACTTCAGTGAATGTTATTTTAATGAAATAAGACATGGCAGAAGTAAAGTGACTATTTCTTGACAGGCTAATGCTTAACCAGAAAGTCCTGCTTTGTTCTAACCATCATTGTTCTAGCTGGCAGGGAGAAATCAGGCTGGCTGTGAAATGACAGATGCATTGAAATGTAATGGGCCTATCAGTGGCAAAACCCACTTGTGTTATGAGGCTCTGAGTGATGGCTGATGTCCATTACTTAGTTGACAATTTTGCTAGGCAGATAGTTTTACAGCAATATCTCCAGCAACATTAACTTTGTGAATCTGAAAAATGCTGAGGATATGTTGTAACATCCAGTAGTCTGTCAAGGAGAGTAAAAGTAGAGAGTCGGATAATTAAAGAAGAGACAGAGAGAAAGATGGATTGTATGAGAAAAAAACAATATCAGGCTCAGACTGGCCTTTTATCAAAAAGCAGTTCCACTTATTGTTTCCACCTTTTATGCAATTTAAACTGTTCCATATTCTAACTTCAGTATTCCACTACTTCACCATAACTTCTGTTGACAGTGTTGGTACAATCTGATGCCATGTAATGATAAAAGGCCTAAATACTGTTTTAGAGGCTTCATGTTTTACACAGTGTGGCTTCAGGCACCAAAAACAAAAAGCAGCTGATTCAGAAACTGTAAGTTATAATACTGGTAATGAGGATTTTTTCTTTTATTGCTTTATTTGGAAATTTATCAGAGCCACAAACTTTTTATCTTCTGTTTGCTTTATACCTGGAAGCTAAGTACTGGTAATGTGTACTGCTATTACCTCGATTGACCTTCACAGAATGATACTGGATATCAATGCAGTTTGTTTGCTGGCTGCAATTTGTTTGCTGGCAATCCTTCTGAATTAATGTAGTGATCTCATTGAAATGCATCAGAGGACGGTTTGCCCCAATGTGCTGCTCTTTGTCCTAGAGTCAACAGCCCTGCTTGTACGTCGTAGTAAAAGTTTACATCAGCATACTAACCTGCTCATAGTGTAAACAAGTTGTTAAGTATAATTTTTGCTGCTTACCATCCTCAGCATGTGTTTACAGCTTCAGTGGGTAATTAGCACAAAACATAAAGCTGACGCTGGATGAATCAGTGACAAGGCTCTCTAAACAAATGTGTACTGAGTAGTCACATTAAAACAGGTGAAGTGAATAAATTTCATGATCTTGTTGCAGCATTCTTCTGGAGAAAAGACTGCTTTCCTACATAATGCTGATTTAAACATCATTGCACACCAAACACATCCCCCATGGCTACTGCACTCCCCGGCAGCAGCAGCCTCCCCAAGCACGACAAAGGAGCAGTGAGAGTAATGTGATAAAGGGCCCAAAATGTTAACCTCACCAGATCTGAGTCTGATTGAACATCTGCTCACTTTTGCCTGATCCACAGAGCCCCACCCCATTATCTGCTGGACCCAAAGGATTCATTACCAATATCCTTGAGCCAAACACTGCAAGATACCATTGTCAATGCCCCAGACGCGAGCTGTTTCAGTGGCATATCGGGCATCTCCACAATATGAAGATCATTTGAAATGGTTTGTTTAATTTTTTCAAGCCACAGTATCACTGTATTTGAACTACAGTTTCTTCAGGTGCAAGTGGAAAAGTATATATACTTTATTTTTTTCTCCCCAGAGTGGTTCAGTTGTGATATGTGCTTTTGCTACATTTTACCACTGTGTGCACTCCCGATGTGCTCCAGTGACTGCACTTTGCACCATCACAGAGATGACACAAGTGCAATGAACGTACATTTACAAACTCCCAGTTCTTTTAAAGCCACTCAAGTATTCTCTGCATCGTCGGGTCCCAGGAGAGTCAGCCATACACTGCTTGCCCAGCCATGCTATCTTGATTGCCACAGTAACAGCTTCTCTCCCAGAGGACCAATCAGCCAGACTCTTTGTCAATAAAACAGACTATTTTCCCCTGCCTGGATGAACTGACCCACTGCAATTGCTGCTTGACCCGTGTCACAGTGCAGACAAGAAAATACACACCAGTGACAGAGAAGACCTGCTGTCAGTCGATACAGCCTCCATCCAAGAAACACAGCTGCCAGGTGAAGGGAAGAAGAGAACTGAAAAGATATTTGGCTCTGTTTTTTTAACCTTCATTTATAGAGGCCTGACTGAAAATTTTCCTTTTTCAAAGCAGCCCTCCACTTCACATTGAATCATATGACTCTTGTGGTAATACTACAGTATTCCTATGGCTTCATAATCTTGAGGGTTGTGCATCTAAAAGCATCTGAATGCATGATTTAAGTGACTGAGTCTAACTAGTTTTGTACTTTTCTTTTTTTTCATTCTGAAAAACACTTACTGATAATCATAAATGAAGAGACTGTTTAAAAATATTACACTCATGTATAAAATTCATTATGTAATCCTGGTGGCCTTGACAGGCAGTGATCTCTGGCTGGCCCATAGCTAAGTGTGAAGCAGCCAGTTAGTGGCCAGCTCTTCTAGGTCAAAGGTCATTGTATCCTGTGGTTACAAGCGAATTTGAAGTGTCTGAAATTTTGCTCATGGGGTGCGAGATCTGAGGGTGTTCAGCCTTAAGGGAAA
This sequence comes from Archocentrus centrarchus, assembly GCF_007364275.1. Taxonomy (NCBI): domain Eukaryota; kingdom Metazoa; phylum Chordata; class Actinopteri; order Cichliformes; family Cichlidae; genus Archocentrus; species Archocentrus centrarchus. Next base: position 34,256,149 of record NC_044355.1, on the reverse strand, counting down.
CCTTTGAACCACTTATCATTCACACCCGTAGTGAGTGTTCCACAGGAGCTGAAAGATAAAAAATAAAATATGTCAAAATCTGTTTCTATTACAAGAAAATCTAGATTGTTGATCTCATGAGTGTGCTTTCTGACCTACAGTACCTGGTACTGTATAACATGCAGGAGAAAGTTTATATCCTATGGAGCCAAAGCAAAATTCAGGGAGAAAGGACAATTAGGCCCCTATGTTTATTTGAGTGTAGCACTAAACTGAGCCAGTCTGCAATGTGAACTGTTGTGGTGACGAGAGAGCTGAGGAAGACAAAGGTTCTGGCCAGTGTTCTGGCCAGAACCTTTGTCTTCCTCTTGTTCTGGCCCTCAGCTATGCCCATGAGTTCTGAGTAGTGACCAAAAGAATGAAGTTTTGGATACAAGTAACTGAAATTAGCTTCTTCTGTAGGGTGGCTAGGGTGACCCTTCAAGGCAGAGTTAAGAGCTCTGACATCTGGAAGTGGGGCAGTGTAGTACCACTGCTCCGTCACATCCAGGTGAAACTGGAATACCTTGCAGAGAAAAAGAACATCTGGAATGCAGTCTTTGTCTTACTGCCACTGCAGTAGCGGTGTGGATAAGAGGAACATTTCCTAATTAGATATAATGAGACAAAGTACATCTGGCTGCACCTTAATAATTTCAAAGGAGCAGCAGACAAGAACTACTACCAGCAACCCAATCTAATTTAAAGTCCTTGTATTAACATAATTCACTATCCTGACTTTTAAAAATAAAAGTTACTAGGGGTGTTCATTTTTCAAATCAGATTGTATTTGACTCCCACTGGGTTGAACTAATTACTGTTAAAGAGTCATGTGCATGTTCATCTGATTGAAATAACAACTGGAGTCCAACAGTGTCATTTTATTTATTTAATAGTTTGTCACTAGCAGTAGTCCTCAGGGGTTCACAGTGTAAAAATGTTTACTCGCACGACATAAAATACATAATCTACCCCTTGTACTTTGATGCTTTGTTTTTATTTTTCTAAGCTATTTGTAGTCACCTACCTACCTTGCAATGACAGCTCGCTGCTGCTGACAATGACAATGGCACAACAATTAATGTGCATCAACACATAGACTACAAAGGCGCCAGTGTTAACAAAACAAAAAGAAGACAAAGAAGATGAGTAATAGAGATGCATAAGTTCCACTGCAACACACACACACACACACACACACGCTAATCAGACACAGAAAATCTGAGTCAAATTACAGATACAACCCCCCAAGGGAGCAGCAACCACATTACAAGTCCAATGAGTGGGAGAAAAGGCTACATTAATGCATCTTTCATGAGCCTACCATTGACAGGAGGCTGGCTAGTTCCCTCTCCATAGATCCTGCATTATGCCTTAGTTTACCCCCATGCCACATGCCTGGGAAATGAGAGAGCTCTGGCACTCATTGCTGTCGGATTGCCTTCACACCCTGAACATAACACACAGCCAACCTAGGATGAACAACAAAGGCGGGTGTGTGTTACATTCAGGGTGTGAAGGCAATCCGACAGCATTTGAGTGCTGGAACCAAAATTGTTTCTACTGTACATCAATGACATATGTAAAACATCTGATATACTGCAATTTATTTTATTTGCAGATGATACTAATATCATTTGTGGTGGCGAGAGTTCACAGCAGCTTTTGGAAATTGTCACAAAAGAAATGAAGCAATTGAAAACATGAGTTGATAGAAACAAGCTATCACTAAATTTAAACAAAATTAAATTCATGTTGTTTGGAAATTTTAGAAAAGATGTGAGAGTAAAATTGTTGATAAAAAATGTTGAAATAGAACAAGTCTTTGATACAAAATTTCTGGGTGTGACAATAGAAAACAAAATCTGCTGAAAACCTCACATAAAACTTTTACAAGCTAAATTGTCAAGAAGCATCTCGGGTGGCTGTGGTGCAGTGGGTAGGTGCTCACCTCACAACCGGAGGGTTGTTGGTTTGAGTCCCCGTCTGAGCACATGCTGTCATTGTGTCCCTGGGCAACACACCTAACCCACATTGCCTACAAGAAACCAGCCCACATTGCCTTGGAGGGGCCGTAGACGTGACTTGGCAGCAACACTTCTGCCAGACTGCCCCAGGGCAGCTGTGGCTACACTAGTAGCTTACCACCGCCAAGTATGATTGAGGTGTGAATGAATAGTGCATGAAATTGTAAAGTGTCTTTGATTATCTTGAAAAGCACCATATAAGTCTAACGTATTATTATTACTGAGTAAAGCAAAGCATCTTTTGCATTACAAATACTCTGCTTACTTTATGGCTCGCTTATATTGCCTTACGTAAAGTTCTGTGTGGAAGTCTGGGACAACACATACAAAACATCCATCCAACCATTATGTAAACTTCAAAAAAGAGCAATTAGAATCATTTATCAAATAGGATTTAGAGACCACACTAACATGTTGTTTTTGAAGTCAAAACTCTCAAGTTCATGGACCTCATAAAATATAAAACTGCACAAATTATGTACAAAGCCAGATATAATATGTTGCCAGGAAATGTACAGAGGATGTTTGTTGACAGAGAAGGGGATTATAACCTGAGGGGAAAGTTGAAATTAAGGACTCTTAAAGCACAAACAACAATTAAAACCTTTTGTGTTTCCATTTCTGGAGTCAAATTGCGGAACAGTTTTCCACTGGGCCTAAAGCAATGTTCAAGCATTCAAAATATACTTTCAAAACATGCTTTTGGAAGGGTATGAAATTGATTAAGGATAATTAGGTCTTTAATGAAATTAATTAGTATAATTGGTAAAGTTAATCACATTTAGGTATATCTATATTTATACTTTTTTTCTTTTTTTTCTCTCGTTTATTTTTGTGGGGTTAGTGTATACACACGCTGAAGGGGTGTGAGGGTGAAGGTGAACTTTGTACATTAATAGAGTGTAGAGCATGGGGTAAGGATTAATAAGTATGTACATCCTTCTTCCTACTCCATTTCAGGCATGGGGACTTTGTTTGATTTTGTCTGTGCACGTTTCTGGGTACAGTATGTGCATATGTGTATACATAGGCATGTCTGTGTGTATACGTATATGCCAGTATTTGTATATATTGGTGGTTGTTTTAGATGTCCGAAATAAAGACAATGTACAGTATGTATGTATGTATGTATGTGTTTTTGTTTGAGTGTATGTGTGTGTATAATTATGAGAAAGATTAGAATTCAAAGAGGTTATACTTTCTTTTTCATGACTGTTTGTGTAAGCACAGTAAAGTGAAGACTGATGTTTTCAGTGTTTCACACCATCACACACTCTGCTGTCAGTCTTAATTAGTCCTCAGTTAGTCTCCTGCTAATCCTACCACTGACAGGAGACTGAGTACTCCATTAACATGTTTAAATATGGATGATCAAGAAAACCCTGAAAAATGATAATTAATTGGCTTTTAAGAAAATAAAGGGAAGATTTGACTTGATCAATCCATGACAAACATCCTGAATAAAGTAGATTAATAAAAACATGTTCTGAATATTATTATACTATCAAAACAACAAATTAAAGCAAATTTGTGTGTTTTTCTGTCTGACAGTCTCCATTTTCAGTCTCTGTATTCAAATTGTCTGTTGTTACACATTTCAGGTAACTATGCCTTAAACTGTTTTTTGTTTGTTTGTTTGTTTTTTACTGTCTATGTGATATTACACAATAAAAATGTGTGATATGATATTGATAGGGTCAGTCATGTCAGTGATGATAGAATTTAAAAACCATACTGACTAGACCATTGATCAGACAAGATTAGCAATAAACACTGATAAACTGTAAACCTTTTGAGGTTCTGGGGATCAAGGACAGTTGGACATATTTCCTGGAAAATAATCTATCTTACCATAACAGGTCAAAGTCATGCAGCTTAGTGCAATTCAAAGATGACTGAAAATGTGATAAGATGAAACAAATTTATCACGCAACATTAATACAAAAGAGCAAAGCTGAATGAAGCAAAACACACATATCCTTATTGAAAAACTGCTCCAGAGCACTCCGGACCTCAGACTGAGCTGAAGATTTCCCTTCTCACAGGGACACAACCACAAAGCCAATACTGGTCTGGGGTAGCATCAGAGTCCTGACTTAAATCCAAATCCAAATCTTTGCAAATAACTGAAAATGGATGTCCAGCCTGAGGGAGCTTAACATGGATCTGAAGAAAAGAATGACAACAAATCCACAAATCCAAGTGTGCAAAGCTACCCAAAAAGGCTTCAGGCTCAGCAACTGCCAAAGGTGCTTCAACTAAATAGTGAGTAAAGTATGTGAATATTCATCAGCCATTATATCAGTGAAAATTTTCAGTTTTTACTTTCATCATTATGAAGACAAATATGTCAAAAATAGAAAGAGGTGTAGGTAATTTAGGGAGTGTCATGGTGGAATAAAAACAAAGTTTCAAACATCCATCCATTCACTTCCGCTTATCCTGTTCAGGGTCGCGGGGGGGCTGGAGCCTATCCCAGCTGTCATAGGGCGAGAGGCAGGGTACACCCTGTACAGGTCGCCAGCCTGTCACAGGGCCAACACAGAGAGACAGACAACCTTTCACACTCATATTCATGCTCTCATTCACACCTATGGGCAATTTAGATTAGCCAATTAACCTAACCCCAGTAAGTGCATGTCTTTGGAATGTGGGAGGAAACCGGAGTACCCGGAGGAAACCCACGCAAGCACGGGGAGAACATGCAAACTCCACACAGAGAGAGGGAGAGGCCTGGGCCAAGGTGGAATCGAACCCAGGCCTTCCAGATGGTATTCTAACTGTGAGGCAGCAGTGCTAACCACTGCGCCACCGTGCTGCCCGAAAGTTTCAAACAATGGATGGAAAATTGAGGAGACTTTGTGCTTGATGCAACTATTTTGGCTGTTGGGGGTAAGTAGCCTCCTTGCACACTGAGAAAGCACATTTGCAAGCCTGTGTGGATGACCAGGAAAATAGATCAAGAAGGTAGAACATTTTGGGTGTTGGGATTTCCAGAGAAATCTGAAAGGCTCAATCAGTCAGGTTTTTGGTGAGGACAGGCCAAGGCGAGTAAGTTTGTCAGCTGAGCTGTGAATACTTACGTACATGTTATATTTTTGTTGTTCATTTTTAATAAATTTGCAAGAATTTCAAGCAAACTTTTTTTTTTACTTTGTCATTATGCGCTATTGTGTGCAGAATTTATTTATTTAATTTTGGAATAAGGCTGTACCATGACAAAATGTGAACCAGTGAAGCCCTTTGAATATTTTTCAGATGCACTGTAGAAGTCTCACTTTCTGATGCATCTTGGAATGCTGTTCTCAAGCAACTACACAGTTCTTCCCTGTGCACTAGACATGAGCTCTTACAATTTAACACTGTGCATCATCTCCAGTACTCTAAACCTAAATTAGCCAAATTTACTCTAATTTGGACAACAAGTGTAAATCAGCTCCTGGTACTTCAAGCCGCATGTTTTGGTAATGCCAGCTTCAAGGAAAGGCCATCGAACAACACCAGCCTCTGTACATCATTTTTGTTGACTTCTCAAATGGAGACACTCAGGAAGAGGCACATGCACAGATAGACCCCTAGTGGTGCTCAAGCACCTGTCCTTTTGCCCTGGATGAGAAAAGTGCCCTTTCTGCTGGAGCCCAATTTTTTTCTTCATTTGTCAATATTTAAAAATAAAAATTACCCTCTCTGTCTTCACTTCCCCCAAAAAGTGTTTTGAGATCTGATGAGAATTTGAGTTCTTGTGAGAATTCTGCCCCAATCTGATCCAAAGCATGCACAGGCTCCCATCTCGTCCCTTCCTCCTTCTCTGGTTTGCACTCATGCAGTGCTGAGCACCAAACCACTGCTGCACACTTCTCTTCAGGCCCGCAGCATCAGGCAGGTAATGACAGTGTTTATGCGATCCCCAACGTTGTTTGGTGCAAAATTAACCACAACAGTTAACATTATAGCGGCGTTGAAAACATTACGTGGCCACTGGCCCGACGTTTATTAAAAAAAAGGGGAAGAGTGGGAGCATTTAGGCATCACACCGAAAACGTTTGCCTTTTCATACAAAGAGCATAACGCATAGCCTACATATTTTGTACTCATGATTCATGATTTCAAGGCCTTGTCCAGCTGTTTACAAATGTTTGTCATATTTAACGAAGGGGGACAAACTGCAGCAGACAGAGAATTTAAGGACACTTTGACTGTTTTACAAATTATAGTATCAAAAGGAATTTGAGAAGGACATATTGTTTCAGTATTTACTGAAAATACACTTGAAAATATTAGAATTTTTTTGGCTATCGAACCCCAAATGTCCATGTAGTATGCTGACAAGACTTTGCTACTTTGCTAATCTGCCATGAGATGAATAAAGAGCTCTCAGTGGCTATCATGTGAGTATGTTGGTGGCATACCACCCCTTCAAACTTTGATTGAGTTTTCAAGTGCAGTATATAGCAAAAGTTTGGTCTCATTTTATTTAGGCAAATGTGACCATTGGAATGTTTTTGCAGTCTCTGTTTACTGATGCAAACACCCAATGGATGTGTTCCCACACTGACTGCAGTACTGAAGTAACAACATGCTCCGACTGTGTGTGGGAGTGAAGTGTGCCTGTAAATGAGTGTGACAGCTCATACTCATCCAACACATTGAAAACTTACCAGTAACTCTGTCTTTTTCACATTTTTATGACATCCCCTCTGCTTTCAACTCCTGTCTTTTACATTAGTACAGATAACCAACTTCTCTTTCACCATGGTATTTTGTACAGTTGCTAAGAATCCTTACACTTGTGCTTTGACTCCTTGTGTGAATTCAGTGCTTATTTAGAAACAGTTTAAATCTACAAATAAATGAAGTGAATACCATTCCAATCAAATTTTTTGCTATTTGTACAAAAGGAATGGAATCCACAGGCCTGCCACAATTATGTCAAGTAAAATAATTCAAAATACAACAATGAGGGCTTACACCTTGACAGAGATTGTCAGAGACTTGACTGTTTAAAACACCCACTCTGTGTAAAGTAAACGCATTGGTTTTCTTTTTGCAATCAAGTAATGAAGATGGATATTGATCTAATATCTGGGTCCTGCGTGTGTGTGTGTGTGTGTGTGGGGGGGGGGGGTTATCAGGTGAAACAGATGCCATTTGACTCTCAGTTTCTTGCACTGTCTGACCCTTGGAGTGAATTTGCTGGGATGTTCACTCCTGCATTTGATTAGCAGCACTTTCCTGCTACTTACTCTCTAAGTTCCTATGGAAGCTGTAAGGGTACTTAGGTTTTATGAGTGTTACTCAATCTCAGGTCCTCTACCAGGGGTCTGGGAGTTTGCGGTTTCTGTGCAGTACTTTAGTGGTTCCAAGGACTGCACACTTCTAAACAGAGACCTCTGATGTTGTGCCCGGAATCTGCTGTAACCACTTTTCCAGTTTGGAAGTTAGAGTTCCTAACAATCCTATTACCACTGGGACCACTTTGGACTTTGCCTTCCACACCTGCTCTAGCAGTTCCTTCACCCACTGGTATTTCTCTGTTTTCTTGTGCTCCTTCTTTCTGAAGTTGCTGCCACCTCTATTACGACTGCAGTCTTTTGCTCCTTGTCAACTGCCAATATGTTTGGTTGGTTGGCCAGGAACTGCTTGTCTTGCTTATCTGGAAATTGAAGTCCCACAGAACCTTAACCCTGTTGTTCTCAACCACTATGGTTGGTGTCTTCCAACAGGAGTTGGGGACTTTCAATCCATATGTGACAGAGAGATTCCTGCACATTATCCCAGCCTCTTGGTTGTGCCTCTCAGTATACTATGTCCCAGCTTGCATGCTACAGTACAATTCAATTCAATTCAATTCAATTTTATTTATATAGCGCCAAATCACAACAAACTGTCACCTCAATGCGCTTTGTATTGCGGGTAAAGACCCTACAATAATACAGAGAAAACCCAAGAGTCAAAATGACCCCCTATGAGCAAGCACGTGGCGACAGTGGGAAGGAAAAACACCCTTTTAAAAGGAAGAAACCTCCAGCAGAACCAGGCTCAGGGAGGGGCAGTCATCTGCCGCAACTGGTTGGGCTGAGGGGAGAGAAAAGACATGCTGTGGAAAAGAGCCAGAGATTAATAACAATTAATGATTAAATGCAGAGTGGAGTATAAACAAAGTAAATAAGGTGAATGAAAAGAAACAGTCTATTGTAGGAACCCCCCAGCAGCCTAGGCCTATAGCAGCATAACTAAGGGCTGGTTCAGGGTCACCTGATCCAGCCCTAACTATAAGCTTTATCATAAAGGAAAGTTTTAAGCCTGATCTTAAAAATAGAGAGGGTGTCTGTCTCCCGAATCCAAGCTGGAAGCTGGTTCCACAGAAGAGGCGCCTGAAAGCTGAAGGCTCTGCCTCCCATTCTACTCTTAAGTATCCTAGGAACCACAAGTAAGCCAGCAGTCTGAGAGTAAAGTGCTCTGTTGGGGTGATATGGTACTATGAGGTCTTTGAGATAAGATGGGGCTTGATTATTCAAGACCTTGTATGTGAGGAGAAGGATTTTAAATTCTATTCTAGATTTAACAGGGAGCCAATGAAGAGAAGCCAATATGGGAGAAATCTGCTCTCTCTTTCTAGTCCCTGTCAGTACTCTAGCTGCAGCATTTTGGATCAGCTGAAGACTTTTCAGGGAGCTTTTAGGACAGCCTGATAATAACAAATTACAATAGTCCACCCTAGAAGTAATAAATGCATGGATTAGCTTTTCAGCATCACTCTGAGAAAGGATGTTTCTAATTTTAGAAATATTGCGCAAATGCAAAAAAGCGGTCCTACATATTTGTTTAATATGTGCATTGAAGGACATATCCTGGTCAAAAATGACTCCAACATCCTGCTACTGTGTGCTGGGGTACTTTTGCAGAGCATGCTACTTGTCTCCTGTGGGCTGCGGTAGACCCCTGCCTCTATGGATCTGTTGTCTAGGGCCTGCTCTTGTACTGGTATGATCAGAGCCTCTGTGCTGTCCTGCTGTCCTTTAGACTGGCCTTTTCTAGCCATTGATAGGATTTCTTGACATCAGCCACTTCCTCTATCTTTCAGTAGTACATCGAGTGATGTACATGTTCCTGATGTACTCAATGACATGTTGTGTTTCGTCCTGGATTGTGGCTCTGACATTCACTTTCTTTGCCCTCCTTTCTGTTGTTTGTAGAAACTCAGGGTACTGGACTTTGGTGGAGCTCCTTTCATAGTTTTGGTGTCTTGATATCAGTGACATCTACCTCCTCCTGTGACCAGCTTATTATTGGTTTGGGTCTTACGCCTACCGTTAAGCTGGCTTCTCAGCATCTGTTGTACTTTCTAGAGGTATTTTGGCTGTGGATGACATTCATGCATCTTTATCACGGTTCCCATGGGATGCCCAGGTACCAGTAGCTGGTGCTTTGACCGTCTGGTGTTATTTCCAATACCCTTCTGAGCTGTGCTCATGTATTTACTCATGTGCCTACTCAGCTTGATTTCTGTGATGCCTGAGAGCAGCTTCCATGTTGTGGAAAAACAGGTAATCGGCTGGTAGCACCCACTGCCTTCAGCGCGGAAGGCAGTGTAGTGTGTGTAGATATGCCCATCTGCACACCAAGCCCCAACACCAGTCAACTATAGACACACACACACACACACATACACAGAAGAGGTCAGCCACCCGGCTTAGAGCCGTCATTTGCCACCGCAAACACCCCAGGCCCCACACCCCAAGATCACAAGATGACACCCACCCAAGCTCCCCACCATACCAACCAGGGCAGTGCCACAGATACCACAAAATGGCAGCCACAGCCCTCCAGCACGATAAAGTCAACAGGCGCCCACAGGCCCAGAGTCCACCCCAGCCACCTATAAGGCACACAGGGAGATAAGACCATACCCGACCACCCCCACTATGTAGTGGAATTGATCAATGGGAACCAGTGAGAATCAAATTTGTTTAATTGGTTTTTGAGGAGGCAGACATTCTCTCCAGACTAATGTGATGTAGAAGTCAGTTTCTATATTGTGTAACACATAAATTATTTTTTGATTTCCAATTCATGAGGATTGTTTTCTTAGCGATGGATAAGGCGACGGATAAAACGTTAATGGGAAAGGAAGGCATCAGCTGTGTTGTTCTAGTATTTGATAGATATGAACATCAACACTCAGTCAAAGATCTTGAAAGGCAAAGAAGAGGCACCATCCAAACCAGCAGGCCAACACATTTGATCACAGGACAAGCAAGAGTTCCAAACTACAAGAAATACAAAATACTTTACATAACCTCTGCCAGAGTTGCCTGCACGGTGGGTGCATGTGTTTGAGTGTGTAAGGCCCATTTGGAACATCCTTTGTCCCATATAGTGTGTTTTATATTGTATATTGACTTATCAGTTTGAAAGTGTTGAGAAAACTTCTGGGAAAATAAATTGGTTCCCAGAAGTTTTGATCTGGATTGGTAGAGAGATCACAATCTCATTTTGCAACTGGGAGAGAAATTGAATCATCAATTTTTAACAATAACCAGGAGTGAAAGTAGTTTTAAATTCTTGCAGGTACTATGACAAACACACACACGGTAACCGGGTCCTTCCAATATTAACTAAGCTAAGTGCTTTAGTTATCTAACATTCACACTCCAACGGTTGTGTCGGAGAGCAACTTGGGGTTCAGTATCTTGCCCAAGGATACATTGGCATGTAGCCTGGAGTAGTCAGGGATCGAACCACTGACTTTCCGATCAGTAGGTGACATATGTATACATATATATATATATATATTAGGGGTGGGACTTTAACGCCTTAATTTCGATTAATTCATTACGGGGAAAATAACGAATTAAAAATTTTAATGCATTGTAATCGCACTTTGCACCGTGGAACTTTTCTCAGTACACGAGTTCCAGGCATACAGATTATATCGACGCACGATGTAAAAAATTCAGGGGCCGCATCGTTCGAAGGACCCGGCCCATGTAGACCTCGCAGCCCACGAAGACCGCAAAGGCTGGAAGTGAGCGGCTAGCCTTCATATCCGAGTGACCTGCCCTCACCCTTGCCTAGCTCATGTCGCCTAGCAACCGTTGGTTGGTTAAACGGAGAACGAAGTTTTTCTCCTTTTTGTGGTTTAATTTTAAGTCTTTATTCAAAATAAGCTGTTAAAACAAGCATAACACATTTCAACATCAAGGACTACAGCTGAGCGAATGATTAATTTCCAACTATATTTCCAACACCCCTATATATATATATATATATATATATATATATATATATATATATATATATATATATATATATAAATTAATCAAATTAATTAGAAGCCTTGTAATAATTAATCAAAATTAATCCCATTTTAATCCCATTTTAATATCTAACATGGTAAATATTAATTTAAGTTTGGTTGATGAATTAATATACATAAGCTTAAACTTCAAAATTTTGTTTATTTTCCCACTAGTCTACTACACAGACCAACGAAGGGTGGAAGTGGTCCTGTGATATGCAAACTCCTGAAATTAAAGTTAAGCATCATAACTGGATAGTTTTAGTCAACATTAATGTCTCACTTAATATAGTTGGAAATGAACCATTCGCTCAGCTGTATTCCTTAATGTTGAAATGTGTCATGCTTGTTTTAACAGCTTATTTTGAGTAAAAGAAATAAAATTAAACAAAACAGCTGTGCTTCGCACTCACTTTGCTAGGCGACATGAGCTACGCAGAGGTGAGGGCAGGCGATGCTGATATGAAGGCTAGCCGCGCTCACTTCCGGCCTTTGCGGTCTTCGTGGACCCGGTCTACATGGGCCGGGTCCTTCAAACCATGGACATATATATACCTAGTATATATAGTATGTATATCTATGCTATGACTGATGCGGCCCCTGAATTTTTGACATCGTGCATCGATATAATCTGTATGCCTGGAACTCGTGCACTGAGAAAAATTCCACGGTGCAAACTGCGATTAAAATGCGTTAAAATTTTTTAGTCGTTATTTTCCCTGTAATTAATTAATCGAAATTAACGCATTAAAGTCCCACCCCTAATATATATATATATATATATATATATATATATATATATATATATATATATATATATATATATATATATACAGATGATGTATCAATATGGCAAGTCCCAGCATGATTGGTTTATAGATCTGGCAGCTTTGTGCAATGAGATTATGATAGATAGCAATCACACAGAGATTGTCCGTTGAAGCTGGGTTATGACTACATGCTTGAAATCTCTGTGGGCATGTGAATCAACACACCAGTTTCCAAAGTTATCCAGAAAATATGGGCACATGCTTTCTGCATTGGCGACGTAATAGATGATCACTGCTGACACATGATTGACGGTCATGTTCAACTTGTTTCTTGATTTTCTTCAATATGCCTGCAGCTCTGTGAAATATTTAGTTTTCAGAAAGACTCGGACTTGTCTGTGGAAGTGTTGTCTCATGGTCCTTTGTGTTTTCCTGTGGGTTGAGCTTCCCTCACTGCATAACCTGCAGTCATGTTCTCTGCACACACCCCGGGGTTTCTTTCAGGTGGGATACTTCATACATTATGTAATGTTACACCCTGATCATGCATGCTACATTTACATATTTGCTATTAATGGATTCAGCACAACCTCACCTTTCCAACAAGCCATTATGTGTTTCTATGATAATCTCTGGCAAAGCAATTACAGAACAAATGCATTCTGCGTAGACATTTTTTTTTTTCATGTCCACCTACTTTAGGTATGAGTTCCAAGGTCTCCATCCACCCCAAAATTCCAGTTTTTTCTAGTGGGTAAAGCAACAAACTGAAAACATGCATTTCTATTGTGAAAGCTGTCAGGCCTTGTGTTATTAATCTACATCAGTTTTTGTGTGTTAACCCCCGGCCGGACAGGGTGTGTTTTAGCACGTTTTAGAATGTTAGCACGTTCCTTGAACATGTGACTCACCGGTCAGGCACCGTTCATTTTCTAATCTCTGGCAATCATAGTGAATACCTGAGTTTTTTAATTTATGACTCCCCCAACACAACTTTGGTGCTGGGGTTTCCTTGGTTAAAGACTCAAAATCCCTCTATTGGGGCTCCTAGGTTGTCATTGGCTGGAGTCCTTACTGTAATGAGGTATGCCTGCACTCTGTGTCTCCCCCTGGTTGCACTTCCCTGCAAGCAGAAATAGAGCCACTGGATCTTTCCCCCTATGTATCATGGCCTGCACTGTGGATCTTCAACCTGGAGCAGCTTTTCCTACCTGCCGGTCAGCCAGAGGGAGGGGTCATGAAACAATATATCCGGGACTCACTGGAAGCAGGAATCATCTGCCCCTCTTCCTCACCCTTGGCAGCTGGATTCTTCTTTGTGGATAAGAAGAATGGGACAGTCTGCCCATGCACTGACTACAGAAGTTTGAATGAGACCCTCTGCCTTTATTATCCTCTGCATTCTGTTACAGGGGGCCATTGTCTTCACCAAGTTAGACCTGCAGTAACCAGTATTACTGGAGGTCAAAGTAATGCCATCTGCTTAGACACTGTGTTTCTAAGACTTGTAGAGCCGAGTACAATGACTTCAATGTTTTCTGAATTTAGAAACAGGAAATTAGAGGTCATCCAGGCCTTTGTGTCATGGTCCTGGGTTGGTGGCCCAGTATTTTGAGTTTATATCCTTGATTGTGTTTATTAGTTTTTCTTACAGTTTAGCTTCCAAGTTTGTTGGGGGTTTTTTGTATTTTTTCTGTTATAGTTATTAGTTATTGGTATTTAGTTCCTGATTCCTTTTTCCTTTCTTCCCTGTGTTCTTGTGTTTCTGATGTCTGGGTCTTCCCCATTTAATCATGTTTAGATTCCCTCTGTGTTTGCCTCCTTTGTCAAGTCTTCTGTTTTTTCATGTTTATATTTCGTCACTTCCTGTTTTATTTTGCCAGTCCCGTGTTCTGCGTGTCTTGTGTTTAGCATTTCTTCCCCATGTCTTGTTAGTTTAAGTCTGTTCACTTGGTTTACCTCCAGCTGTGTGGTCTCTGTCCGTCAGTCAGTCAGTAACTCAGTAAGTCAGGTTGTTTAAGTGAGTTTTCTGTTTTGTGCTGTTGGCATCTTTCCTGCTCTGCTTTTATGTTTCAGCAAATAAACTAGAGTAAATTAAGTTATATCTTGAGTCTTGCATTTTGGACCCACCTCTCACCAGCTACAAACAAATCATGACACTTTGTGTCTTTAAGACATTCCTGCAGGTTAACTAATTGGTGTGTGTCATCTGGCTTCATGGATAGAAAAAGCTGGGTATCATCTACATAACAGTGAAAATGTATACTTTGCCTTCTAATAATACTGTCTAAGGGAAGCATGTATAGTTTAAATAAAAGTGATCCTAGCCAAAGCAGGAAAAGCAGAAAAGGCGGTTTCTTGCTGGACATCCACACAGCCAGCCTTTTCGTGTGTCCTAGTCTGTCTGAAAAGAGCGGGTCTTCTGTCCCATAGTCTGAAGCAAACCTTTTAGCTCTGATGTTGGTCTTCCTTTAATTATTATCTTCTGCTTCGATTGAAAGTCCAGTTTAGAAAATTCTTTCAGTTGAGATATGTAATCTTCCATGTTGAACACAAGGCCAAGCAGCAGGAAAAACCAACTGGTCTTGCTAACTGTTTACGGTAGTTTGCCACCGAGGAGTTGTAGAATCCCTGGGATCACCAGCGCCCCTGCCATGAGGCACAAGAACTGCATGCCTCACCTAGTGTCTCTTCGCAGGAGTTTTATGATTACTCAGCACAAGAATACGTTACACACATACAGTTGTTAATGAAAAAAACAAAACAAAACTGTGCATTGTATACACCAGCTAAAATATAGAAATGTAGTTCATATAGTAAAAATGTTAGAACATTTTAATAGCCACATGCAGAGGGACAGCAATATGGTCTGACTGCATAGCATGCCAGCACAGTTAGCATAGGCACTGGCAACGACTATGCAGAGCCGCGCGGGCTGGTACCTCACCGCTCGTCTTTCCTTAGTATTTGAACAGTAAATGCGAAAATTCAGCGATTTAAAAAAAAAAAACGAATCTAAAAATTGTGTAGTTAAATGGAAAAGAACTTTAAAATACAAATCACTGAATAAATATCCATCCATCCATCCATCCATTCTCTTCCGCTTATCCGGGGCCAGGTCGCGGGGGCAGGAGCCTAAGCAGAGAAGCCCAGGCTTCCCTCTCCCCAGCCACCTCCTCCAGCTCATCCGGAGGGACCCCAAGGCATTCCCAGGCCAGCCGAGAGATATAATCTCTCCAGCGTGTCCTGGGTCTACCACGGGGCCTCCTCCCGGTGGGACATGCCCAGAACACCTCTCCCAAGAGGCGGCCAGGAGGCATCCTAATCAGATGCCCGAGCCACCTCAACTGGCTCCTTTCGATATGGAGGAGCAGCGGCTCTACTCTGAGCCCCTCCCAGATGGCCGCACTCCTCACCTTATCTCTAAGGGAGAGGCCAGCCACCCTTCAAAGGAAACTCATTTCTGCCGCTTGTATTCACGATCTTATTCTTTTGGTCACTACCCAAAGCTTGTGACCATAGGTGAGGGTAGGAATGTAGATCGACTGGTAAATCGAGAGGTTCGCTTTTACACTAAGCTCCCTCTTCACCACGACAGTCCGGTGCAGCATCCGCATCACTACAGAAGCAGCCCCAATAGGTCTGTCGATCTCCCGCTCCCTTCTCCCATCACTCGTGAACAAGATCCCGAGATACTTCAACTCCTCCACTTGGGGTAAGAACTCGTTCCTGAGTCGGAGAGGGCACTCCACCTTTTTCCGGCTGAGGACCATGGCCTCAGACTTAGAGGTGCTGATTCTCATGCCGGCCGCTTCACACTCGGCTGTGAACAGTTCCACTGCGAGCTGGAGGCCACCCCCTGATGAAGCCAACAGGACCGCATCATCTGCAAAGAGCAGAGATGAGACTCTGAGGCCACCAAGGAAGAAGCCTTCTGCTACCTGGCTACGCCTAGAAATTCTGTCCATAAAAATTATGAACAGAATCGGTGACAATGGGTAGCCCTGACGGAGTCCAACACCCACAGGAAACGAATCCGACTTATTACCGGCTATACGGACCAAGCTCTCACTGCGGTTGTACAGAGATTGAATGGCCCGCAACAACGGGCCAGACACCCCATACTCCTGCATGACCTCCCAAAAGACACGGTCGAATGCCTTCTCCAAGTCCACAAAGCACATGTAGACTGGTTGGGCAAACTCCCACACATACTCAAATATCCTTGAGAGGATAAAGAGCTGATCCAGCGTTCCGTGACCAGGACGAAAACCGCATTGTTCCTCCTGAATCCGAGGTTCAACTAACAGACTGACCCTCCTTTCCAGCACCCTGGCATGGACCTTTCCGGGGAGGCTGAGGACTGTGATCCCCCGAAAGTTAGAGCACACCCTCCGGTCTCCCTTCTTAAAGATGGGGACCACCACCCCAGACTGCCAATCCAATGGCACTGCCCCAGATCTCCATGCGATGTTGCAGAGGCATGTCAACCAAGACAGCCCTACAACATCCAGAGCATGGAGAACAGAGAACCCAGGGCAAATCTCATCCACCCCAGGGCTCTGCCACCAAGGAGTTGTTTAACTACCTCAGTGACCTCACCCCCAGTGATGTTCAAGTCAGCTCCCTCGTCCCCAGACTCTGCTTCCACTACAGAAGGAGTGTCAGTGGGATTCAGGCGGTCCTCGAAGTATTCCTTCCACCGTCCGACTATAGCCTCAGTTGAAGTCAGCAGCACCCCACCCGCACTATAAACCTTGTGAGTGGAGCACTGCTTTCCCCTCCTGAGTCGCCTGACGGTTTGCCAGAATTGCTTCGATGCCGTCCGAAAGTCTTTTTCCATAGCCTCACCGAACTCCCCCCACACCTGAGTTTTTGCTTCGACCACTGCCCAAGCTGCATTCCGCTTGGCCTGCCGATACCTGTCAGCTGCCTCCGGAGTCCCACAGGCTAACCAAGCCCGATAAGACTCTTTCTTCAGCTTGATGGCTCCCTTCACCTCCGGTGACCACCATCTGGTTTGAGGGTTACCACCATGACAGGCACCAACCACCTTGCAGCCACAGCTCTGAGCAGCAGCCTCAACAATGGAGGTGCGGAACATGGTCCATTTGGACTCAATGTTCTCAGTCTCTCTCAGAATGCTGTCGACGTTCTGCCGGAGGTGGGAGTTGAAGATCTCCCGGACTGGGACTTCTGCCAGGTGTTCCTAGCGCACCCTCACAATACGTTTAGGTGTGCCAGGTCTGTCCAGCATCTTCCCCCGCCACCTGACCCAACTCACCACCAGGTGGTGATCAGTTGACAGCTCAGCTCCTCTCTTCACCCGAGTGTCCAGAACATACGGCCGCAGATCTGATGATGCGATTACAAAATCGATCATCGACCTGTGACCTAGGGTGTCCTGGTGCCATGTGCACTTATGGACATCCTTATGTTTGAACATGGTGTTCGTTATGGACAAACTGTGGTTTTCACATAAGTCCAACAACAAAACACCATTCAGGTTCAGATCGGGCAGGCTGTTCCTCCCAATCACACCCCTCCAGGTCTCACTGTCATTGCCCACGTGAGTGTTGAAGTCTACCAGCAAGACTATGGAGTCACCAGATGGAGCACACTC